>NC_056002.1:47977340-48086678 GCF_018446385.1 Zingiber officinale | reverse complement strand
CGCCCATAGAGAGCCTCATAAGGTGCCATGCCGATGGTGGCCTGATAGCTGTTGTTGTATGCGAATTCTGCTAAGCTCAGATATTTGCACCAACTTCCTTTGAAATCTAGGGCACATGCTCGGAGCATATCTTCGAGTACCTGATTTACCTGCTCCGTCTATCCATCTGTCTGAGGATGGAAGGCTGTGCTGAACTTTAACTTCGTGCCCAACGCTGTCTGTACACACTCCTAGAAGTGTGATGTGAATCTGCTATCTCTGTCTGATATAATGGTTCGTGGGACTCCATGTAGTCTAACGATCTCCTTGAGATACAACTGAGCTAGCTGTTCCATGGAGCAGGATATCCTGATAGCTAAGAAGTGGGCTGATTTAGTCAATCTGTCGACTACTACCCAGATGGTATCAAAATCATTCGTGGTTCTGGGTAATCCCACTATGAAATCCATAGAAATATCTTCCCACTTCCATTCTGGAATCTGAATGGGCTATAAAACTCCTCCTGGTCTCTGATGTTCTGCCTTAACCCTCTGACAGGTTAGGCAGGTGCTGACATATCGAGCGATGTCCCTCTTCATCCCAGGCCACCAAAAACGTTTCTTCAAGTCCTGGTACATCTTGGTGGAGCCGGGATGCATCGCATAAGGAGTCTTGTGAGCCTCATCTAGGATTTTCCTCTGTAGTTCCCCCTGATCTGGAACGCATAATCTGTCGCCAAAGTACAACACCCTGCTAGCGGACACTCTGAATTCTCCACTTTCTGATTCTGCTAATCCTTGCTTGATTTTTTGAATTTCAGGATCCTGCTCCTGAGCTGTCTGGATGTCACTAAGCAAGGTAGACTCTAATGTCATAGTAGAGAGTCGTCCGACTATGAGTTCGAGACCGAAATCTGTGATCTCCTTCTGTAGGGGTGGTGACATGGCTGCTAGAGATGATAGGACAACACTGGACTTTCTGCTAAGGGCGTCTGCTACCCTATTGGCTTTCCTTGGGTGGTAGAGGATGTCTATATCGTAGTCTTTGACCAGCTCTAGCCATCTGCGCTGTCGCATATTCAGATCCTTCTGAGTGAAGAAGTACTTCAGACTCTGATGATCTGTATACACTCTGCACTGAGCTCCATACAAGTAATGTCTCCAAATTTTGAGAGCGAACACCACTGCTGCAAGCTCAAGGTCATGAGTGGGGTAATTTCTCTCATAATCCTTGAGTTGTCTGGAGGCGTAGGCGATCACCTTGCCATTTTGCATCAGCACTGCTCCTAATCCCAATTTAGAGGCATCACTATATATATCAAAGCTGTCTGTGTTTTCTGGTAGAGTCAGAATAGGTGCACTGGTCAATCTCCTTTTCAGCTCGCTGAAACTATTCTCACAGTCCTCTGTCCACTGAAACTTTCTGTTCTTTCTGGTAAGAGTTGTCAGTGGGGAGGTTATCCTGGAGAAGTCCTCTATGAATTTCCTGTAGTAACCTGCTAATCCCAGAAAGCTTCTGATCTCACTAGCGTTCTTGGGTCTTTTCTAGTTACTCACAGCTTCTATTTTACTGGGGTCTACCATGATACCATCCTTTAAGATGATGTGACCCAGGAAGGACACCTGATCTAACCAGAATTCACATTTCGTGAACTTGGCATACAGCTGGTTCTGCTGAAGGGTCTGCAATACTATTTCCAGGTGCTCTGCATGTTCTTCCTGAGTTCCTAAATAGATAAGAATGTCATTGATGAACACGATAACGAACTTATCTAAGTATTCTCTGAATACCCTGTTCATGAGGTCCATGAAAGTAGCTGGAGCATTTGTCACACCAAAGGGCATGACTACGAACTCGTAATGTTCGTATCTAGTCCTGAATGCTATCTTGGGTATATCCCTTTCTTTAACTTTCACCTGATGATAACCTAACCTGAGGTCTATCTTAGAGAACACTGCTGCTCCCTTTAGCTGATCGAACAGGTCATCTATTCTGGGAAGAGGATACCTGTTCTTGATCGTAACTTGATTCAGTGCCCGATAATCTATACACAGACGCATGCTCCCGTCCTTCTTCTTCACGAACAATACAGGCGCTCCCCACGGTGAGTGACTAGGGCGTATGAAGCCTTTGTCAAGCAGCTCCTATAGTTGCTCATGAAGTTCCTTCAGTTCTGCTGGAGCCATGCGGTATGGTGCTTTGGAAATAGGATTGGTACCGGGGATGAGCTCTATTTCGAATTCAATCTCCCCGTCTGGTGCTAAGCCTGGTAACTCTTCAGGGAAGACTGCTGGGTAGTCACATACGACTCGGACCTCTGCTAGCTGTTGGTCCTTGTCCTGTCTGGTATTGACTATGTGCGCTAAAAATCCCATACATCCTGAATCCATTAATCTCTGTGCCCTTATAGCTGAGAGAAATTTCTTGGGCTTTCTCCTGGGTGCTCCAATGAACTCGAACTGTGCTTCTGCTTCAGGTTGGAATACGACTTTCTGTTTACGACACTCTATAGAGGCACCGTATCTGATCAGGAAGTCCATTCCAAAGATGACTTCATAATCAGTCATATCTAGCACTATCAGATCACAGAAGAGTTCTCTGTCTGCTATAATGACTGGCACTGCTCTAAGCCAGTGCGTGGATGCCATAATTTCTCCTGAAGGTAACGTCGTCAGAAATTGACTATTGAGTACCTCTGGAGGTATTGCTAAATTCTCAGCAAATGCCCTGGATATATATGAATGGGTTGCCCCAGTATCGAATAAGACAGTTGTACTTTGCTGTAAAATACTAATCTGACCTGTAACAACTGTCGAGGTATTTGCTACGTCCTCTCTGGTCAGTGAGTAGATCCGTGCATTCGTCATAGCTGGGGGGGCTTCTAGTCTGCCCTGGCTGATGTGTGGACCATCTAAGGCGGCCTGCATCTGATGCAACTGTGCTGGCTTGGCTTCGTACTGGATCGGCTGTGGTGGAGGAAAGCTAGTCTTGTTCGGACACTGCTTGGCCATATGCCCTTCCTGTCCGCATTCAAAGCATCCTCGTGTGCCCTTACGACAAACTCCAGGATGGAATTTCCCACAAGTAGCACATTTTGGATAGCTGGGTTGTTTACTAGTCGGTCCACCTTTTGGGTAACTCCCTGGTTTGCGCTTGTTGCTGGTGTTCCCTTTCCAGTTAGAGCCATGGGAGCTGTGACCCTGCTGTTTCTGAGTACCTGAGCCTCCTTGACCTTTAGATTCTGAGAGGACTTGTTTCTGCTGCTTGATATTATTCTGGTAGTGCTCGGTGGTCAGAGCACTGCTGACTAGTTCTTCGGTGGTTTGCGGCCTATGAATGCTGCCAGCCACGTTCACTGCCATTTCCGGCCTCAGCATCTTGAGCATCAACCGGACTCGTTCTTTTTCTGTGCTGACTAGTTCAGGGCATAGACGAGCTAATCTATTGAATTTCTTCACGGCTTCCTCCACTGAAAGGTTGCCCTGGTGAAACTCAGTGAACTCGTCGTAGTGACGGTTTGTGACCCGCATGTGAAAGAACTCCTCGAAGAATTCTTTCTCGAAGTCAGCCCATGTCATCTGATTTACTAGGCGCTTCACTCTAATTCTCTCCCACCACATGCGTGCATCTCCTGTCAAGCAGAAGGAGGCGCACTTCACCTTTTCATACTTTGGCCAGTCCAGAAGCTCCATCGTACTTTCCAGTGTTTTGAACCAGGCTTGAGCATCCCATGGTTCGCTGGTGCCTGAGAAATTCTCTAGCTTGACTCTCTGCCACTGGATCAGATAGGCTTCCCTCTGTGTTTCTGCTGTTGGAGCCACTGGTGCTGTAGGCTGGACTGGGGGAACCTCTAAGACTACTGGCGTTGCTAAGTTTGGTTTCGGGGTGACTGTGGGAGTGTTCTGCTGACTAACCTTCAAGGTGGCTATCTCCTGTTGCTGTTCAGCTAGCTGCTGCTGTAACTGAGCCACTAATGCTGTAAGGTCTGGGGGAGGCACTGAACTGCCTGCCTCATGCTGGAGCTCAGTAGCTGGTGCCCTTCTAGCTAGACGTCCTCGTGCCATTGCTAAAGACATAGAGGATATACATAACTAAGGCAATCATGTTTATATAACTACTATCACTATCATGTTAGGTACTATCATCAATCAACATGCTACATTATCCATAAACATGAAAGAAAGAACATAATAAAGAGAGAGACATTTCTTACTTGGAAGCTGCAGGTTCAATGCTGATGTGTGTGTAGGAAGTATGGAACACTGCTCTGATACCACTCTGTAACGACCCGCCTTCTACTAACTAAGCTGTAAGGCCGATCGTCACATTCATTGCTGTGCTAACTAATCCATGATCATCATTAAATCTAAGTGCGGAAGCTGTACCAATTAAAATTTTTGCTAAACTATTATCATTTCTTGGTTCTACATATGCTAAGGGGTGTAATCTAAGCTATTCATGTCATTATTACCTCCCCTTATGGTTAAGGAACTTAACTAAGGGTTTCTAGCTAATATCAGGCCTCCCAATCGATCCACGGATCGATTGGAATGGTCGAATCGATCCGGAGATCGATTCAGAGGGCTACTGTATCCGGGACGTGGGTTAGATTGACCCAGTGATCGATCCAGCATGCTACTGTGCTCGGGGCAATATTCTGGATCGATCGGCTGATCGATCCAGACTGGCCAATCGATCCAGTGATCGATCCCAGAGCCTTCTGTTCGCGAAAGAACTTGGTGGATCGATCAGCTGATCGATCCAGAGGCCTACTGTTCGCGAGTCCAATTGCCCAGTCGATCCTTCGATCGATTGGAAACTCTCGAATCGATCAGCTGATCGATTCGAGTTTCTGATTTCGTGCCAAAGGCCTGATTTCAGCACTTGTTCGTGCCAAAGTTACTTATAACTATTCTAAACCAAATACAAAACATTCTAACATCATAAAATAGTGTTCTAACATGATAGAATGCATGATTAACTAGTTCATAACATTTAACTTACTAAGGTGCAAAATAACCAAAACGCTAAAAGTTTTAATGCTTAAACAAGCTTGCTGAAATTCCCTAAGATCTTTATTCCAAGTTCCATCCACACACATCTTCATCGCATTGCCCTCCAGCCTCCGCTAGTCCATCTTTCCTTTACCTTTATCTGCAGTATAAGGAAAAAGTATCTGTAAGCTTTCGCTTAGTAAGAAACCATCTACCTCAAAAAAACATGCATTCGATGCAATATGCTTTTAAAACATGCAATTTAAAACATGTACTGATTGAACTAAAACATGGCATGCTATCATACGATACATAGCAATCAAAAGCTAGTCATGGAATACTATCATCTAAAGCATGTGTAACATGAACTGAACATAGAGCTATCATACACAATTATAAGAGTGAGCTGAACTGAAGCATGAATTGAACTAAACTAAACTAAGCTAATACTGAATTTAAACTGTATACACAACTGATTCGTGAAAGTTTAAAAACTATACATATAATAGATGAAAATATATAATCATGCTGCTAATGGGCCCGACAACTATACGTGCTATGCGCGCATCCCTAACTAGACCCGGGTTTGCAAGTCCCGAATTTAGTAGGGCTACTATGTTATCTTAATCTAGGGACGACTGTGGGAGTCCAACCCAATGGATATCTAATCCAGTACAGTGCCACTGAAAAGTAAAATACTGAACATAAGCTAATAAATTCTTGTCTTGATTTTACTAGGTTGTCTAAACCTAGAACTAGGTTATCTAAACCTAGAGGCGACTGGGGGAGCCCACCCATTGGATATCTAGTCCTGTAAAAGCTGGAGCAAGACTAAATAAGTTATAAAATGCTTCTATTGCATTTATCTAAGTTACTAGGATGCCTAAGTTGCATTTTTCTATGCTAACTATTTAATCGAACACTTGGTATGCGCTAATTCGCATCCTTTGTGTCAATGGTCTACGTATTACTAAACTAAGACATGACATTCACACGAAAGCTACTTATACTGCAGGTGAGGGGTTTCTTACCTCCTGCTCGAAGTTTCTTACGATTCTAATCGCTAGATTTCCGGTGGAGAAGATCCCTTCGACAATCTCCTTGCGTCTATGCGTTCCTCTTGCGGAGAGGAGTGTCCTCGTGCCTTTGATGCTGCCGAAAACTACTCCTATGGCCCTAGGGATGGAACCCAAGGTATTCCTTGTGGTTGGCGCCGAAGGAAGAAGAAAAGGGAGAGGTGCGGCGTGAGGTTAGGGTTTGAGGAGAAGTCACGATCAAAATCACTCTTCACTAAATTATTTCCCTATTTATATTAAGTGGGTAATTCCGGCCCAACTCTAACTTAAATAAAATTGTTCCCCTTTCCTTTCAGCACGGCCCTGTTGGGTTCACTTGGTTACCATGGTTCACCATAAGTCATAGGACCGAATAGGTCTCGGGTTCAATTCCCGCGTAGGCTATTTTACGGTTCTATTTGTTTTTGCTACTTCCGCTGCTCTAAAAATTCTATAAAAATATCCTAAAATTCCATAAAAATCATAGAATATTTCTAAAATAATTTTGAGAATTTTTGGGCGTTACACTATCTCTAGATGCCCTCCACCTCTTGATTTATATGAACTTGCGAAGAAGAAGACACAGACACAGAAATCTAGCCGTTGTGACTCAACGGCTAGACCTGGACCGATCAGGCTCCACCCTGATCGATCCAGGACGGATCTGATCGATCAGGGGACCGATCAGGCCCTAGGCTGATCGGTCCCCAGACCGATCCCAACTCTCACAGAGAGTTGGTTGCAGAGCCCTGATCGGTCTGTGGACCGATCAGGCCATAGGTGGATCGGTCCACCGACCGATCCCTCCTATTCCTTCTCCCAATCTATTTGGTTACTGATCGGTCACCAGACCGATCAGATGACCCACAGTGAGAATCATTGTATCACTGGATCGGTCAGCAGACCGATCCAGATACCCATAGTATCACTGGATCGGTCAGCAGACCGATCCAATTTCCCAGCCTTAAACCCTAAAGCCTTCCTGATCTAGAGAACGAGCTACCGAGCCCTCGAGAACGAGCTACCGAGCCCTCTCCGACTTCCACGTCCGGTCCAGAGAACGAGCTACCGAGCCCTCTCTGACCTAGTCCAGAGAACGAGCTACCAAGCCCTCTCCAACTTCGTCCGGTCCAGAGAACAAGCTACCGAGCCATCTCTGACCTAGTCCGGAGAACGAGCTACCGAGCCCTCTCCGACTCCATCCAGTCCAGAGAACGAGCTACCGAGCCCTCTTTGACCTAGTCCGGAGAACGAGCTACCGAGCCCTCTCCAACTTCGTTCGGTCCAGAGAACGAGCTACCGAGCCCTCTCCAACTTCGTCCGGTCCAGAGAACAAGCTACCGAGCCCTCTATGACCTAGTCCGGAGAACGAGCTACCGAGCCCTCTCCGACTTCCACGTCCGGTCCAGAGAACGAGCTACCGAGCCCTCTCTGACCTAGTCCAGAGAACGAGCTACCGAGCCCTCTCCAACTTCGTCCGGTCCAGAGAACGAGCTACTGAGCCCTCTCTGACCTAGTCCGGAGAATGAGCTACTGAGCCTTCTCCGACCTCCCATGCCAAGCTTCCATACTTGGACTTTTCCTGAATCAGGTCAACTCAAGTCGGGTCAACCAGGTCAACCTTGACCAAAGGTTGCACCCATAATCCCCCAAGTTCCTATTCTTGTCAAACATCAAAATATAACTTCTCTATTCTTGTCAAACATCAAAATATATCTCGAGTCAGGTCAACTCGAGTCGGGTCACCCAAGTCAACCTTGACCTAAGGTTGCACCAACACTGACGAGCTGGCTTTGCTGAGTCATCAAGTTCGGTCGACCGATCTTAGTATTCGGTCGACCGATCAAGCTTTGATCGAACTTTGATTTTGATCTGTTCTGAATTGTTTGCTTTCTGTTATGCTCATGTTCGGTCGACTGAACCGCTGGTTCGGTCAACCGATCCAGTCTGCCCTGCAACACAGTGTTAGAACAAAAACTTCCTGCAACACAGATGTTAGCACACAGCATAATAATGAATAAAAGACAGCATAATGAGTAATATAAAAGACATCAATAGAACTGTCTTGATCTCAACTTGGAAACCTTCCCGGTTTATTCAGTTGGATCAGCGACCTTAGGTTGTTCCCTTCAGGAACCTGACCTCACTGTCGCTCCTCCAGTTATTTACCTCAACCTACCTGCCAAACGTTAGGTCCTCCAGACCTGTTTGGACTTTACTGTCTGGCCATGACTAGGGCTTTCCTGATTGAGTAAATACCCGGTACACTTAGCCAAATATCAGATCATAACAAGACTTAACTTGAACCTTTGACAACATCAAAACTCAGGTTTGATTCTGGTACACCTTGCACCAACAATCTCCCCCTTTTTGATGTTTGGCAACCAAGGTTCACAGTTAAATTTAAAATATGCAGAGTTAAGTAAACAAATATTTAACTCTCCCCCTGAACTCCCCCTAAATTTACTATCTCTCCCCCTTTGACACACATCAAAAATAGGGGTAATACCAAACAACATGTTTGAAGAAGTTTAAGAGAAAAACTAAGTTTGAGTTAGAAAACTCATTTGAAAATTTTGAAATCAAGGTTCTCTAAGTATAAGTTAGAAGTTATTCGATTGAAAATAATAAAAAAAGTTTTTTATAAAAATCCATAAAATATCTAAGATTTGAATTATTAAGTTAAAACTATATGAAAATGTATTTTTGAAAAATTATCTAAGAAAAACTTTGGAAGTTAGAAAATTTTTAAGAGAAAATAGTGAACTAAGTTTTTAAATTAGCCTTTTTTTAAAAAAAATTAAGTCAAATCAAAAAATATTTTTAATCAAGAACATTTATACTTTTTTAGGAAAATAAGTATATAATTTTTGAAATATTTTGGAAAGAGAATTTTTAAATATATGTTAAAATCCATAAGTCTAAAAGAAATAAGTTTTGAAAATATGAATTTTGAAAAATTCTAGGAAATATTGGTTTGGAAATGATGTTGATGCTCCCCCTTAATTAAATAATCTAAAGCCCAAGCGAGATATGAAAAATATATGTTAGACCAAGGTTTTGGAGTAATTTAGTTAATTATTTAAACTTAATTAAGGTTAGTTTTGAATTGATTAAGATTAATTAATTTAGGATTAAATTTAAATTAATAAAATATGGTGATTAGTTTAAGTTTTTAATCAATTTTAGATTAATTAAAGCTACTTAATAATTAATTGATTAATGTTGATTTTTAACTAGATTAGATTAAGATTATTTAAACATGACTTAATTTACGTATTAAATTAGAGAATTTATAAATTAATTGATTAAGTTGATAATTAAATTTCGATTATTTTGAATTTTGTGTTAATTAGATTAACTTCAAATTAATTGATGATTTAATGATTGTTTTAATTAAATTAAAATGAATTAGGTTTGAGATTTATTGTAACAATTAAAGTTATTTAAAATTAAGTTAAGTTTTAATTATTTTAAGTTTATTATTATTATTATTATTAAATAAATTTATTAATTTATGTTTTAGTTTAGAAATTTCAAGATTAATTGTTAAAGAAAATTAATTAATTAAATTGTGAATTCAAGTTTAATTAATTGATTTAGTTATGAATTTAGAGTTGATTTAGTTTTCCTTTAAGTGTACGATGTTAAGCTTTAATTATAATTTAGAAATTAAGTTTGAGTTTAATTGAGTGTTAATTTAATTTTAGTTTTAATTAAGTTTAAAAAAATAATTAAGTTTTAATAAAGTTTTAAAAGAAATTTAATTAAGTTTTTAAGAAATTTAATTAATTTTAATTAAGTTGAAAAATAATTTTAATTAAGTTTTAAAATAATTTTAATTAAGTTGAAAATAATTTTAATTAATTTTTAAAATAATTTTAATTAAGCTTAAAAATAATTTTAATTAAGTTTAAAATAATTTTAACTAATTTTAAAAATAATTTTAATTAAGCTTAAAAATAATTTTAATTAAGTTTAAAATAATTTTAATTAAGTTTAAAATAATTTTAATTAAGTTTAAAATAATTTTAAAATAATTTTAATTAAGTTTTTAATAATGTTTTAATTAAGTTTTACAATAATTTTAATTAAGTTTTAAAAATCATTTTCATTAATTTTAAAATAATTTTAATTAAGTTTAAAATAATTTTAATTAAGTTTTTAATAAAGTTTTAATTAAGTTTTACAATAATTTTAATTAAGTTTTTAAATAATTTTAAAATAATTTTAATTAAGATTTTAATAAAGTTTTAAATAAGTTTTACAATAATTTTAATTAAGTTTTTTAATAATTTTAATTAAGTTTTAAAATCATTTTAATTAAGTTTAAAATAATTCTAATTAAGTTTTTAATAAAGTTTTAATTAAGTTTTAAAATAATTTTAATTAAGTTTTAAAATCATTTTAATTAAGTTTAAAATAAGTTTAATTAAGTTTTTAATAAAGTTTTAATTAAGTTTTACAATAATTTTAATTAAGTTTTAAAATAATTTTAATTAAGTTTTAAAATCATTTTAATTAAGTTTAAAATAATTTTAATTAAGTTTAAAAATAATTCTAAAATAATTTTAATTAAGTTTTTAATAAAGTTTTAAATAAGTTTTATAATAATTTTAATTAAGTTTTTTAATAATTTTAATTAAGTTTTAAAATCATTTTAATTAAGTTTAAAATAATTTTAATTAAGATTAAAATAATTTTAATTAAGTTTTTAATAAAGTTTGATAATTAATTTTGAATTTAAGTTTGAATTAGATTTGATAATTAATTAATTATGAATTTAAGTTTGAATTAAAGTTTGATAATTAATTAATTATGAATTTAAGTTTGAATTAATGTTTGATAATTAATTATGAATTTAAGTTTGAATTAGGTTTGATAATTAATTAATTATGAATATAAGTTTGAATTAAAGTTTGATAATTAATTAATTATGAATTTAAGTTTGAATTAAAGTTTGATAATTAATTATGAATTTAAGTTTGAATTAGGTTTGATAATTAATTATGAATTAAAGTTTGAATTAGGTTTGAATTAGGTTTGATAATTAATTATGAATTTGAGTTTGATAATTAATTATGAATTTAAGTTTGAATTAGGTTTGAAAATTAATTATGAATATAAGTTTGAATTAGGTTTGATAATTAATTAATTATGAATTTAAGTTTGAATTAAAGTTTGATAATTAATTATGAATTTAAGTTTGAATTAGGTTTGATAATTAATTAATTATGAATTTAAGTTTAATTAAAGTTTGATAATTAATTATGAATTTAAGTTTGAATTAGGTTTGATAATTAATAATGAATTTAAGTTTGAATTAAAGTTTGAATTAGATTTGATAATTAATTAATTATGAATTTAAGTTTGAATTAAAGTTTGATAATTAATTATGAATTTAAGTTTGAATTAGGTTTGAATTAGGTTTGATAATTAATTATGAATTTAATTTTGAATTAAAGTTTGATAATTAATTATGAATTTAAGTTTGAATTAAAGTTTGATAATTAATTATTTGAGAAAGGTTATTGAACCCATGTTAGATTCAAACTTAGCTTTGGGTTAATCAAGCAGGCGTCCTAAGGATAAGCTTTCAGTTCAGTGGCGAGGCATACGGCCTACTTGGATATCATTAGACCACTTGCTGAAGGCTTTCCAAACTGTTCCCGCCCAAAAAACTTAATACTAAATTTTGGTCTAACTAGCCCATGTTTGACTGGGGTAGCTTCGGTCAGATCCACTAAGTCTAGTGCACCAGGTAGAATTCCATATTCAGCCTAGACATGCCTTCAACAAAGCTTCCTTGAGGTACTATCATCCCAATCCATTCCGATGCTATGTTATAGGGTTTGGTAAACCTTTTTCATCTAACCGTTCTAAGCATAAATAAACTTAGTCCTAAGTATTGAGTTTGGTTAATCAAGTTGGTTTTATTATTTTTCTACTAGCTCCCCTTGAGTCATAGCTTAGATAAGGTCTATCTAAGTAATGGATTTGACTCTTAGGGACCAAGTATAGATTTGGTTCAATTTGTTTGATTAAAAATTTTGTTTGGACCCATGCTTGGACTTGACTTCTGTCTTTTTGACTAATTAAAGACAAATATGATTTGTTTGTTTGTTTAAGGTTGTAGCCAAGTCCTGATTTGTTGTACACGGCTCGTTGCGACCCAAGTACCATATTTAGACACTTGGATCCCAGTTTGAACTTTTCCAACATTTCCTTGAGATGCTCGACTTGTCTTTTCAAGTTGGAATTTTCTTCCTCAAGTTTTGTAACTTGAGTCGAAGTTCCAACTTGAACTTGATTAGTCGAGTTACTCAAGTTAACTTGTTCCTTAAGGTGGTCTATTTCCTTAAGTAGCAAGTGTAACGCCCGAAAATTCTCAAAACTATATTAGAAATATTCTATAATTATTCTGGAATTTTTAGATATTTCTCTGGAATTTTTAGGGCAGCAGAAGTAGCAAAAATAAATAGAAAACGAAAACGACCTAAGCGGGGATTGAACCCGAGACCTATGGTTTACGGATAATGTTAGTAACCAGTTGAACCCAGCAGGGCCGTGCTGAAAGGAAAAGGAACCAATAAAATTTATATTAGAGTTGGGGGAATTAATTCCTAAATATAAATAGGAAATTAATTAAGTGAGGGATTATTTTCTTTGGATCGTGACTTTGCCTCTCCCTCAAACCCTCACCGCCGCCCCTCCTTCCCTCTTCTTTCTCTTGGCGCCAACCTCCAAAATCCTAGGGTTCCCTCCCTAGGGCCCCAAGGTCATCTTCCGGCGACAACTCCAGCACGAGGACGCTCTTCTTCGCGAGGGGAACGCATAGACGCGGGAAGATTGTCGAAGGGGTTGCCTCCACCGGAATTCTAGCGAATAGAATTGTAAGGAAATTAGCGTACGAGGTAAGAAACCCCTCACCTGCAGTATAAGTAGCTTCCGTTTGATTTTCTATGCATCAGTTTAGTTATATGCAGATTTTTCCGACACATAGGGTGTGTTTAAACCCTCCTCGCAGATTAGGGATCTAGTTGAGCACCTCTAGATGGGCCAGACACGTTGTTCTCCTTCAGTTGGAGGCTCTAGACGTTGTCGCGTGCCTAGAGGTGGTCTCCCTATTAGAGGGGAGAGTTGGAGCACACCAAGTGTTCGACAAAATGATTAGTGTAGCTAAGTACTACCCCAGATATTTTAACAGCTCAGTTAAATGCATTAGTAGCATTTAAATCAGAATATTAGTCTAATTCCAGCTTACATGGGACTACGGTCCAATGGGTGGGCTCCCACAGTCGCCTCTAGGTTTAGATAACCTAGCTCTAGGTTCAGATAACCTAGAAACAACAAAGTAAGAAATTCCTAGCTATAATCAGTATTTTATTTTCAGTGGCACTGTGCTGGATTAGATATCCATTGGGTTGGGCTCCCACAGTCGTCCCTAGGTTTAGCTAACTTAGTAAACCCTACTAGATTCAGAATTTGCAACCCCGAGTCTAGTTAGGGATGCGCGCACAGCAAGTACAGCATGATTATTATTTTGAACTATTATGTATATAGTTTTCAAAAGTTCATAAAATAGTTATATGAATTCAGTACAGTTTTAGTATCAGAACAGTAATAGCTTAGCTCAGTATCATGCTCCAGCTTAGTGTTTCCCTGTGAATATGCATGATAACTCCATGTTTAGTTTGATATACATGTTTGAATGATTGTATGCCATGCCATCTTTTACATGTTCAGCATATGTTTTAAATAGCATGTTTTAAAATCATTATTAGCACCGTATGCATGTTTTTGTGAGGTAGATGGTTTCTTACTAAGCTTTAAGCTTACAGATTCTATTTTCCTTATACTGCAGATAAAGGTAAAGGAAAGATGGATTAGCAAAGGAAGCTGGAGGGCAATGCAGAGATGGTGTGTGTGGCAGGAACTTGGAATAAACAATTCTAGGGAATTTTAGCGAGCTTTGTTTAAGCATCAGAACTTTACAGTATTTTATTATTTGCACTCTAGTTGTTAATCACTATGAATTAGTTAGCCATGCACACTATTATGCTTAGAACCATTCTTTTATGATGTTAGAATGTTAGTTGTCATTGTTAGAATGTTTCCTAGTCATTTTAGAACTTGTAAGGTGATTGAGGCACGAAACAGTGCTGAAATCAGGGGTTCTGATTCAAAATCAGAAACCTGATCGATCTACAGATCGATCAGAAGTGGGTTGTGCCACTGGATCGGTCAGCTGATCGATCCAGTCGTGAACAGAGAGTTTATGGATCGGTCAGCCGACCGATCCAGATGCGAACAGTGAGCACAAAAGCTCACTGATCGGTCAGCCGACCGATCAGTGAGCCACTGGATCGGTCTACCGATCAATCAGTGTGCTCCTGGATCGGTCGGTAGACCGATCCAGCCGCATACAGAAGCGATATAGCTTCTGGATCGGACAGCCGACCGATCCAGGGTTTTTCTCCGTGCCAGTATCAAGCTGGATCGATCACTGGATCGATCCGAC
Organism: Zingiber officinale; assembly: GCF_018446385.1. NCBI lineage: Eukaryota > Viridiplantae > Streptophyta > Magnoliopsida > Zingiberales > Zingiberaceae > Zingiber > Zingiber officinale. Next base: position 48,072,129 of record NC_056002.1, on the reverse strand, counting down.
AGCCCAATCGATTCATGGATCGATTGAAATGCCTGATTACAGCTAGCAGGACATCCGGGAGGCATAGATTATCTTCCCTAGCATGTGTATAACTCCTAGGTACACCTAGAATATTAAGTTCAGATTTTACAGTAATCAGTTTAGTAAAATTTTAATTAATCCAAATTTCCGCAATAGTAATTTAGCACAGCATTACGTAACGATCGACCTTACAGCCTAGTCAGTAGAAGGCGGGTCGTTACAGCAAGTTATTTTATTTTTCGGATTTTTTTAATTTTTTAAACAAGCATTTAATTACTTTCAACATTTCAGACTTCGAATTAAAAGTTACCTTATCGTGTCCTTTTGAAACTGATGCAAATCCATGGCTTATCTCAGACTCGTCGTCAGACTCTGATTCATACGCATCTTCAGACTCGGATTCAGACTCTTCAGTCTTTGCCATAAATGCTATATGACTCAAGTGCTTTGGTTCTGGTTTTTTTCGGGGCTTAGCTTCCTTGTTTGGCCCTGCATACAAAGCTAACCCTTTCTTGGCTTGACTTAAGTTAGTCTGCTCATGTAATGTTAATTCACAAAATAGTTCGTCTAATTTAATAATGGAAAGATCCTTCGCAACTTTATAGGCATCTATAATAGATGTCCATAAGGAGTTTCGAGGGAATGAGTTAAGTGTATACCTGATGATATCACGATTCTCGAGTTGATGGCCGAAGATATGTAGTCCATTAAGGATGTCCTTAATCCTCATGTGTAGTTGGCTTGCCGACTCACCATCTTGCATTTTAATATTTAGTAATGAATTTAATAAAAGATCACGCTTTATTACCTTTGTCTTGTTTATCCTTTCATGTTGTTTGACTAAGTTATCCCACAACTCTTTTGCATTCTCGAAGGAGCCGACTCGTTTTAATTCTTCTTTTGATAATCCACATTGTAAAGTGTTGAGTGCCTTTGAATCAATTTGTACTTTCTTCTTTATTTCTTCTGTCCATTCCTCTGGATTGTTGACAGGTGATGTGTAGCCGCATTGGATAATGAGCCATTGATCAATGTCTGTTTTGAGAAAAACTTCCATCCTCTTTTTCCAGTATGGGAAATCACTTCCATCGAATAGCGGAGGACGCACGGTCGAATATCCCTCGGATTGTGTCATTTGTTCTTGCACAAAAAATTGAGAAACAAAAAGAATTTCCAAGACTCTTGTCTTGGGATTAGCAGTGCTTAAAAAAAATATTCTAAGAAAAAAAATGATGAAAAGAAAAAGTTTTTAAAAAATGCTTTGAAAAATGGTTAAGTAATTTCAGAGCTAACTTGGCTCTGATACCAATTGATAGGATCGAGTAGCGCGATAGAGGGGGGGGGGGGTGAATATCGCTTCTTTTTAAAACTATTCTTTTCTTTTTAAGTCAAAATCGTGCAGCGGAAAATAAGAAAGGAGACACAATCGTTTATTTCGTTCAGAGCCTAGCTCGACTCCTACTCGAAGGCTTGCGGTCCTTGACCGCACCGATGGGCAAAACACTATAATCCTTCTTTCCGAACTCCTCAGAAAGAAGTGAATCATACAAGTACAGATATGTAAGATAGTAACACTTCTACTATCTTACAGAATTAAAGTGCAGTACAAAAATAAAGCTATACCGACAATTGTAGAATTTAAGTCGTAGCTCAGTTGACAATCGGATGAAGTCGCTTGCAAATTTGATGAAGACTTGTAGCGTGGACAGATTGCAAATGAGCACAAGAGTTGATCAGAAAAGTTATTACCGCCTCTGTCTTCGAGCCTGGTTTTATAGGAGTACTGAGGGTTCGGTTGACCGATCCCCTGTTCGGTCGACCGAACCAGCTTCGATCACCTCCAGCTGGCAATCTGACACTGGCTCATAATTGTGTTTTAATTTGCCTTCAATGATTCGGTCGATCGAATCCTTTTATCGGTCGACCGAACAAGGTTTTTCCTTGTTCGCTGAAATCTGCCGAGATCACCCTTTAATGCTGATTAAATGTTGATTGGATCGGTCGACCGATCCCCAGGTTCGGTCGACCGATCAACTTATTTCCTTTACTTGCTGATCGGTGCTGACGAGCTGGCTTTGCTGAGTCATCAAGTTCGATCAACCGATCTTACTATTCGGTCGACCGATCAAGCTTTGATCGAACTTTGACTTTGATCTGTTCTGAATTGTTTGCTTTCTGTTATGCTCATGTTCGGTCGACTGAACCGCTGGTTCGATCGACCGATCCAGTCTGCCCTGCAACACAGTGTTAGAACAAAAACTTCCTGCAACACAGATGTTAGCACACAACATAATAATGAATAAAAGACAGCACAATGAGTAATATAAAAGACAGCAATAGAACTGTCTTAATCTCAACTTGGAAGCCTTCCCGGTTTCTTCAGTTGGATCAGCGACCTTAGGTTGTTCCTTTCAGGAATCCGACCTCACTGTCGCTCCTCCAGTTATTTACCTCAACTTACCTGCCAAACGTTAGGTCCTCCAGACCTGTTTGGACTTTATTGTCTGGCCATGACTCGGGCTTTCCTGATTGAGTAAATAGCCTGTACACTTAGCCAAATATCAGATCATAACAAGACTTAACTTGAACCTTTGACAACATCAAAACTCAGGTTTGATTCTGGTGCACCTTGCACCAACACTTATAAATGCAACAAACATAATTAGTAAATGCATAAATGCATATGATGCCAATGACATGGTCACCCCTGACGCCAGTCAGCCATCTCACACACAATGGTGAGACCGAGTGGGTAGGGTTGTGACAACCGTGCACTCTGCCGTCACTGCTCCTAATGAGTGACTGAGTGGACGGGATGCTGTCGGAGTACACCTATCCTCCTACCCCAAATCATAAATGGGGGAGCGCAATGTTCTCATCTCCCGGTACATGATGACGGGGAGGGATCCCGGCGTGCTACCACGCTGCAGTACACTACCCATGAGTGTCCCAGCGGAGCACCACCAAGCAAACTGACGTGCTACCACGCTGCGTCACGTTACCCATGAGCAGACCAACGGAGCACCTACAGAGATGAAATTGGCGATGTACTTAACAATAATGGAGCAAACTATCGCGCATCATGCAATCATGCGAGATGATGCATGGCACTAAGAATGACAATAACCTGATCAGCATAGCAATATCCATATATATAAAATATGTACCGTAGTATCGATGGTCAAATCTGAAGACCTAAGGTACATAGGTCAGGTAGGGTATAAAAACCTAGGTCCTGAGCATAATAAGGCATGATATGTCACTACCATATGAGCATATATATAATCATGTGGGTACTAACATAAAATGCATAACAGGTGAGCAAACAAGCATGTAACAGGTATCCGGTTGTGACATATCGAAATAAGAACAAACATAATTATTACTAAAGGCTATAACCTACTAAACATATCAACATGACATTATCAAAGATAAGTCAAGGTACCCGCCTCCAATAGGATAGTCCAAACCGGTCCAAATTCGACGTCGAGATACTCATCTCGCGTCAAAGTCCTGTGTCACCAATAAATAAATATTTTATTTAGCTACACTCCTATAAATAGCTAAATAAAATCTTTTACACTAAATTAGGGCAAAAACCCTAATCAACAATAACATAAACCTAATCCACAATCCAACTTATACCAAATTCAACCCATCTATCAAATCCCTACCCTTACCTTAAGTTCACAGTCGTTCTCGCTGCTGGAATCCAAGAGTTGCTACCCAATAGGGTTGTTCGCCACTAGAAGGTGGCTGTCGGAAAACGGGTGGCTGCTGGAAGACCCTCCTCACTGCTTGGATCCAAAAGGAAATACCCAATCAACACAATACCGAGATGAGATACACCAATCACCACTAGGAAGCATACCTACCTCCAAGATCACTGCTAGGCGACCCCGTGCTCACGCCATCAGTCAGGGGAAATGATCAGGAAACCGACAGAGGTAGGGGAGAGGCGGCACAGTGAGGTTAGGTGGCTGTGACGATGGAGAACTAGGGCACTACTAGGTCCATCGGTGGCGCAACAGCACCTGGTGTTCAGCAACCAGTGCCAAGGCATGAGGTCGACAGAGGGGCGACCGTCTGCCGTCGCTAGGGCAGAGGGAAGGAGAGTCAGCCGACTGTGAACCCAACCTAGGGCACGGGAAAATCGACTGACTCGACTGCAGTGGCTTGGTGTCGCACGAGAGGGATGGCGCCAGAGGATGAAAGGATCAAGAGGGTGGCTCGACCGGCAGTGGCTCGCGCTCGCCGATGCTTGGGCAGGGACAGAGGAGAAGAGAAGGGCAACGTCGGTAGGAAGGGGTCGGCGGCATGGGGGAAGAAATAAGGAGAAGAAGAGAAGTGTCGACCTCTCTTTCGTCCCGGCTTTATGCATGCGGGAGGAGAAGAAACTGCCGCGGTTAGGGCACGCGGTGGTTCGGCGGGGGGGAAGAAGAGGGGCGCGTGTGAGGCTCAGGTGAGGGCACGAGGGAGAAGAAAAATAAGAAAAAGGAAATATGAAAAGAAATAAAGCTTTTCCTCGCTCAGTGAGGTAGATTAAATAGGCTTTTCCGGGCCCCATTTTTATTCCCGTAACCTGAGCCATATTATCTCCGAAAAATTCTAGAAAAATTTCTAAAAATTCCCTTATCATTATTTGCCATTTTTTGGTATTTTACATTCTCCCCCACTAATAAGAATTTGGTCCCCAAATTTCGTTATCTACCATCAACATGTACTAGCAAAAGCTAAACAATATAAATGTTGAACGGTAAATTAAATCACACACCTCAAGTAAAAAGATGGGGGTATCGAGCTCGGATAATATCCTTGAGCTCCCAGGTAGCCTCCTCGTCCGAATAATGCTGCTATCCGACTTTAACCAGCCGGATAGTCTTGTTCCGCAACTGACGCTCTTTTTGGTCTAGAATCCATAACGGAATCTCCTCATAAGTGATGTTAAGATGAACGAGAACTGAGATATCTTCAGCACATGTGTCGGGTCAGGTATGTATCTCCTCCATAGATACGTGGAATACGTCATGAACGCCTGTCAGGGACGGTGGTAGTGCCAGACGGTAAGCTACTGCTCCAATCCTCTCCAAAATCTGGAAAGGTCCAATGTATTGCGGGGCTAGTTTACCTCTGAGGTCAAATCTCTTCACGCCTTTCGTGGGTGAAACTCGCAGATCGCATGTAGAGAACTCCAGGGTTTGCGTCTCCGATCTGCATAAACTCTTCTGGCGATCTTGCGCCTCTGACATCCTTCGTCTGATAGTACAGACCAACTCTACCTCATGCTGAGCTCTATGAGGTCCAACAACTGGGCCTCTCCAACCTCATCCCTTAGGGTGGGTGTCCTGTTAGAGTGTATACTAAAAGCCTAGCTTTTGTAAACATTTATTTAAATAAAAGAATCATATTGGTCAATATTTGCATTTATTTGTTAAATGTAATTATTCAATTAATTTATATAGTAGATAACATGGAGTGTGGTGTCACACTCAGAAGATCATGTTGTCGGTTCGCTATAAATTATAAACAAGTTGCTCACGATTAAGATGGAAAGAAACAAACCATCAGAATAGTCGTAGTGTAATTAAGTATTAGTTTATCTTAACTAATAAATTACACTGATACACTTTAAGTGTATTGAGTAGGACCATTTAGGTAAGTTCTTTTTGTACTGACTTAGTAAAAGAACTAAACCTTAGTTATTATGGAAGTGTGTGCTCTTAATCCTAATATAATAACAAGCACATATATTTAATATTTATTTCTTTAATTTATCAAAGGGTGAGGTTTAGCTCGATAAATCAATATGCCCGATAAGTTGGGAAATGATATTACTTATAGTGTGTGTTGTTGATTATAGAAGGAATCTGTGTCCTAGTTATCTAGGTTGAGAATGTCCCCAAGAGGAGCTCATAAGGATTGCCATGTTAAACCCTGCAGGTGGACCTAGTCCGACATGACAATAAAGTTGAGTGGTACTACTCTTGGAGCTAGATATTACTTAAGTGAGTTGTCAGTAACTTACTTAATTAGTGAGCATTCGTATTCTTAAACACAGGGAGACTAACACACTCATGATAAGATGGAGCCCATAATGTAATTTGGGATTGGTGCGGTAGTGCGATAATAACTCTTCAGTGGAATGAGTTAATATCGATGAACTTGAGTTGTATGTTCGGGGCGAGCACGGGATACTCAAGCTCATCGGAAGGCCAAAACCAATTTCTCCTCTAGGTCCCTGTCGTAGCCTCATTATAGCCTCAAGTCCATCCAAATGTAAGGCTCTTCTTGGTGTCCAAGAAGGGGGCCGGACCATTGCTTGGTGACCAAGCAATGGCCGGCCACATCCTCTTATAGGGGCCGGCCCTATAGCTTGGTGACCAAGCTTGTAGGGGCCGACCAAGATTAATTCAAATAGGAGGGGTGTTTTGAATTTTTTTTAAAAATCTTCTCTTTGTAGAAAACTATAAGTTTTAAAAGAGAGATTTTAATTTTTAAAACTTTCCTTATTTGAATTAGGCCACATGTTTTAATAGAGAGTTTTAAAAGTTTTAAAACTTTCCCTTTTTAACCATCCTCATGGTTTAAGAAAAAAAAGGGAGATAAGTTTTAAAATTAAAATTTTCTATCATCATGTTAAAATAGGAAATTTTATAAGAGAGTTTTTAAATTTTAAAACATTGTTTTAATTTTTAGAAACTTTTCTTTTTTAACTCCTACTTTAGGAAAGAGAGCTTGTAGAATTTTATAAAAAATTTTCTTGTAAAATTCTATATAAAAATTATTTATTTCATTCGCTTGTGGGGGTCGGCCAACCTTGCTTGGTGCCCAAGCAAGGTGGCCGACCATATTAAAATAATAAAATCATCATCCAATTAATTTTGGTGATTGATTCAATCAAAAGGAAAGAAAAGGAATAATAAAAGGGAAAAGGAATAATAAAAAGGAAAAGGAAAAACTCTTGGATGATTTTATTTTTTGTAAAAAGTTTTTCCTTATTTGCCTTGGGCAAGTAATATAAAAGAAGGGGTGAGGGGGCTTCATGAGACACAACTCTTATTCTTTTGCTTGGGTGATCTCTTGGTGGCTGGCCCTCTCCTTTCTCCCTTTCCCTTTGCTCTCTTCTCCTTGGTGGTGGTGGTGGCCGAATTCTAGAGGAAGAGGAAGGACTCTTTTGGGTGGTGTTCATCTTGGAGGATCGTCGCCCACACGACATCCAAGGCGAGGCGAGGAATACGACAGAAGATCTTGAGGTCATTAACTTACAAAGAGAAGGTATAACTAGTATTTTTCTTCCGCATCATACTAGTTGTTGTTCTTTGTATGAATTCTAAATACAAGAGGCAATTAGATCTAGTTTAATCGAATTTATTTTTTGATTTTGTGTTTTCTTCTTTTTCGAATTTGTGATTCGATTGTTCTTTTTGGTTAACCTGAGTTATTTAAGGAAATAAATATTAGCTTTCCTTAAAAGGCTTTGCCTAGGCGGTGGTGTTTGCTCCCATATCCAAGAAGGCCATGTGCCTCGCCATGCAGTCCTGTAAGCCAATTTTGGAAAATAATATTTATGGAATTAATAATCTAGGTAGATTTGAATCAATAGTGTTAAGTTCCGCTTGCGATTCAAATCTAAACCATTAAGAATAGATAAGTTAAATTTGGAATCAATGATGTTAAGTTCCGTCTGCGATTCCTAATTTAACTTCTAAAGGACACAATAGGTTATTTAAGGAAAGGTTCGACACTTGTACAAAAATTTTTGTACAGTGGAACCGGTACGTTTTCTTAGGATTAACCAACAATTGGTATCAGAGCTAGAGTTTGCCTCTGTGTATTTTTAGAATTAAAATAGGATATGCACATGTCATACATAATTTAGGCAGGATAGTAGTAGGATGTGCTAACTCTTTGGTTGCAGGCTCCAACTATTATGGCTTATTGTTATTGTGTGTGATTGGACCCTTAGACATGTCAAGGGCATTATTTGTGTGCATGATTGTATGTATAAAATACAGCAGGAGCTGTATTATTTTTTAGAATTTTATTTTTGTTCGATCTAGAATACATGTGCATTCCCTCGTGGAATATAGGATCGATATATGTAAAATTCTATTTTTATCGCAGATCGGATTCTTGTGAGACGTGGTACTTTTGGAGCACCAGAGGCGCAGCGGAATAAAAACGAGATGGATGTGACGATTCGACCCAATGGCGGTGGCTAAAGATGGCAGCAGCTAGGGTTGGAGCATACCGAAGACAGTGATGGAAAAGGCCATAATAGTTGGAAAATTAATTTCTTTTATTTACTGTGATGTTTATGTTAGAGTGTATACTGAAAGCCTAAGCTTTTGTAGACATTTATTTTGAATAAAGAATCACATTTGGTCAAAATTATCTACATTTGTTTGTAGTAGTTCAATTAATTTATATTATAGATAACATAGTATGTGGTGTCACATACAGAAGATAATGTTATCAGTACCTTATAAATTATAAACAGTAGCTCACGACCAAGATGGAAAGGAACAAACTATTGGAAGGTCGTAGTGTAATTAGGAATTAGTTTATCTTAACTATATAATTACACTAGTACACTAAGAGTGTATTGAGTAGGACCATTAGAGGTCGTTTCTTTTATACTGACTTTATAAAGGAACAAAGACCTCAGTTATTATGAAAGTGTGTGCTCTTAATCCTAATATAATAACAAGTACATATATTTGATATTTATTTCTTTAATTTATCAATGAGTGAGATTTAGTTCGATAAATCAATAAGCCCGATAAGTTGGGAAATGATATCACTTATAGTGTGTGTTGTTGATTATAGAAGGAAACTGTGTCCTAGTGATCTAGATTGATAATGTCCCCAAGAGGAGCTCATAAGGATTGTCATGTTAAACCCTGCAGGTGGACTTAGTCCGACATGATGATAAGGTTGAGTAGTACTACTTTTGGACTAAGATATTAATTAAATGAGTTGTCAGTAACTCACTTAATTAGTGGACATTCAACATCTTAAACACAGAGAGACTAACACACTCATATAAGAAGGAGCCCAAAAAATGTAATTTGAGATTGGTGCGGTAGTTCAATAATAATTCTCTAGTGGAATGAATTATTATTGATAAAATTAAGTTGTGTGTTCGGGGCGAACACGGGATGCTTAATTTTATCGGTAGACCAAAACCAATTCCTCCTCTCGGTCCCTATCGTAGCCTCTTAATTATAGAGTACTATACCCACCTATACCTACCTTCATACCCATGATGTAGGGGTCGGCCAAGCTAGCTTGAGAACCAAGCTAGGGCCGGCCAAGTCTTGGTTCATGGGTGGTCGGCCCTAGCTTGAACCCAAGTCTAGGTGGTCGGCCATTAAAAATATAAAAGGAATTTTAATTTTAAATTTTTTCTTATATGGAATACATGATTTAAAAGAGAGTTTAAAAATTAAAATATTTCTTTTATAAGATTCTACAAAATATTAAGAGAAGAGCTAAATCTCTTTCCTTATTTGTAGATTAAAAGGTTGATTTTAATTTTGGTAAAAACTTTACTTATTTATCATCCACATGTTGAAAAGTTAAATTTTAAAATTATAGAAATTTCCTTTTATAACATCAATCATGAAGGGATTATTAAAGAGAAATTTTATTTTAAAATTTCTCCGGAAGCAAATTAGGAAGCTTTAATTTTTCTAACGAAAAATTTCCTTGTTTGCTTATTTGATGTGGCCGGCCATATACACTAAGAAAAGAATTTTAATTTTAATTAATTAAAATTTTCCTTTTCAATGGCAATAGAATTAAGGAAGGTTTTATTAAATTTTCCTTATTTGTCAAGGCTAAAGGATTATAAAAGAGGGGGGTTTGGGTGCCTTTGTGGTAACAACCTCTATTATTTTTCTCTCTCTTTTCTTCATTGGTGTGGCCAGCCTCTTCCCTTTCTCTTCTCTCCTTGGTGTGGCTGAACCTCTCATCCTCCTTGGAGAAGAAGGAGAGAAAGCTTGCATCCCTTGGAGCTTGGTTGGTGGAAAAAGATCTTCATCCTTTGGAAGCTTTGTGCTTGGCCGAAACTTGAAGGAAGGAGAAGAAGGTGCTAGGTGGTCCTCGTCTCGGAAGATCATTGCCCACACAACGTCCGAGATTAGAAGAGGAATACGGTAGAAGATCAAGAGGTCATTATCTACTAAGAAAGGTATAACTAATATTGTTTTTCCGCATCATGTTAGTTTTATCTCCATGTAAAAATACCAAATACAAGAGGCATGCGATTCTAGTTTTTCGAATTAGTTTTCGAAATTGTGTTCTTTTATTTTTTTTCCTTTTCCTTGTGATTTGATTGTTCTTAGAGGTTAACCTAGGGTTACTATAGGAAGGTTAAATATTTAATTTCCTTAAAAGGCTTTGTCTAGTCGGTGGTGGTTGCTCCCATATCCAAGAAGGCCATGTGCCTCGCCATGCAGTACTGGAAGCCGATTTTGAAAATAGATATTTAATTATCTTTGTGACCTAGGTGATTTGGATCGAACGTGTTAAGTTCCGCAAGAGATCCAAGTCTAAACCTAAAAGAACAAATAAATTAAACTTAGGATCAAACGTGTTAAGTTCCGCAAGCGATCCAAGTTTAATTTAAAAGAACACATGGTAGCTAGGAAAAGGTTCAGACCTTTGTACAAAATTTTTGTACAGTGAAACCGATAGGTTTTCCGAGTAGCAACCAACAGTTTATATGCATGTGATGTATGCTAGGATAGGTTAAAAATCCTCATTTTTAAATAACTAAGTGGGAGAGGGATTTTAATAAATCCCATGGTTTCCATTACTGGTTTGTAAGTGATGCAACAAGCTTGCGTGTTGGCTATGAGTGCCTCCCTCCACAACGGATGGATTTGTTGCGGATCACTAGATCAAACTTCCTTTTATGGATGGTTATAGGAAATTATTTAGGAGCGTGTGATCTTCTCCAACTGAAGAGGCACAATCCTATTTAATGGACTTAGTATCAACTAATGGTATACACTTAAACGCATTCAATAGTATCCTCTCCAACGGAGTCACTGCTATTGTCTTGTGTGACCAAAGTGAAACCAACTATTAATTTTATTTGTCATAAAGTTAGGATGACAAGATAATAAAATTAATGGGTCACACCCTCCTCTTACAAATAATGAATTTGTATACGTCCACACTAACATGACATGCAATATTCACGGTGATTTGAGGTGTTGGTTAATTTAAAATAGTATTGTTTGAGGAATCAATATTATTCTAAATTTAGAGTCTTGACCAAAGTTTATTTTTGTGATTCTTAGGATGACTTTCAACCCACTAGCCATTATACTGAAAGAGAACAAACTTACTGGTCCCAACTATATTGATTGGAAAAGAAATCTGGACATTGTCCTTACTGCAGAAAGCTATAAGTTTGTACTTACTGAGGCTTGCCCTGATACACCTGACGGTGACTCTACCCCAGAGGAGATTGAGTATCATAAGAAATGGGTAAAAGATGATGAGATGACACAGTGTTACATTTTGACATCTATGTCAAATGTATTGCAACATCAGCATCAAGATTTACCAACAACTTATGATATAATGAACAATCTCAAAGAACTCTTTGGGCACCAGAGTCGGACTGCTAGGCAAGAGGCAATGAGAAAGCTAATGACAGCCACCATGTCTGAGGGAACACCCGTAAGGGATCATATCCTCAAAATGATGGCCTATCTGAATGAAATACAAGTTCTTGGAGGAGAAATCGATGGGGAAACCTAGGTCGATATAATTCTCCAAACGCTACCCAGAAGTTTTGAGCAGTTTCGCCTGAACTATAACATGAATAAAAGAGAGTATACGTTGGTGGAACTTCTGACAGAACTACAAGCAGCAGAAGGTATTTTTCGTCAAAGTTCTCAGATTCACTATGCTGAAAATGGTTCTACTTCTAAGTCGAAAGGTAAGAAGAAGAAGAAATAGGTCTTTTCAGCAAAGAAGGTGAATAAAACCTTAGAGTACAGGATAGAAAGCTGGAATGAAGAAGCCGAAGGGCAAATGCTTCATCTGCAAGCAGTCTGGATATTGGAAAGCAGACTGTCCTCGTAGGAACCAGAACAATAAAGGTATATCTCATACTCTAGTAGTTGAAACATGTTTAGCGGTGTTATCTACCAGTACCTGGTGTGTAGATACGGGAGCCACTGATCATGTCTACAATTCTTTGCAGGGGTTCCAGGAAACCCGACGACTATTTAATGGAGAGATAACTGTCTATATGGGCAATGCTACTAAGGTGGCGGCTGTTGCAGTGGGAGACGTCTACTTATCTTTTGATAGGAATAGCAATTTGATTTTAATAAATTATCTTTATGTACCCAGTTTTAGAAAGAATTTAATTTCAGTTTCTAAACTGTATTTGGATGGATATTCAGTCTCTTTTAGTAACAATGTCGTTATAAAGAGAAATAAGGTGATTATCTGTTCTGGTGCATTGGTTGGCAATTTATACACTTTAAATTCAATTTCTCCCACAAAGTAAAATATGGAAATAAATAACACATCTTCTAACTCTAATAAGAGAAAAGAACCTTCGGAAATGAACCAAACATATCTTTGGCATCTAAGGCTTGGACATATTAACTTAAGTAGGATTCAAAGGCTTGTAGCCGATGGACTCTTGGGTTCATTAGAGTTGGAAAACTTTCCAACATGTGAATCATGCTTGGAAGGTAAAATGACCAAGAGACCTTTTAAGGCCAAGGGGTATAGAGCCAAAGATGCGTTAGAACTGGTTCATTCTGATTTGTGTGGTCCTATGTCTATCCAGGCAAGAGGTGGTTATGAATACTTCGTCTCCTTTATAGACGATTATTCAAGATACGAATACATTTACCTGATGCGCCGCAATTCTGAATGCTTTGACAAGTTCAAAGAATATAGGGTTGATGTGGAGAAACGTCTTGGTAAAAGTATCAAGACACTACGGTCTAACTGTGGTGGCGAATACCTCTTTGGAGAGTTTAGGAATTACTTATCAGAAGTCGGGATTCAATCCCAATTGACTGCACCTGGTACACCCTAGCAGAATGGTGTGGCAGAACGAAGGAATAGGACTCTTATGGAAATGGCTAGATCGATGATGAATTATTCAAAATTACCAAATTCATTTTGGGGATATGCTTTAGAAATAGCAGTGTACATTCTGAATATGGTACCTCCTAAAACAGCTCCTTCTATTCCCATGGAATTATGGAATGGGCGTAAGCCTAGTCTGAATCATATCCAGATATGGGGTAGTCCAGCACATGTGCTGAAGGGAGATACTGATAAGTTGGAATCACGTACAGAAGTTTGTCTGTTTGTGGGATATCCAAAGAAAAAGAAAGGTGGTTTGTTTTATAATCCTAAAAAATATAAGATCATTGTTAGCATCAATGCTCTATTTTTAGAAGAAGATTATGTCATGAACCATAAGCCCATGAGTGAAATAGTTTTAGAAGAAATTAGAGAGGACACGTCTACTTTAGTACCAACAGTACAAGATGAAGTACCACAAGAAATTGCAACACGTGTCACACATGATACACAGCAAGAGACAGTGCCTCGTCGTAGTCGGAGGGTTGTAAGGCAACCTGAGAGATTCATGTTTTTGGGTGAGTTTTCGGACTTGATCCCAGGTAAATATGAACCAGATCCCCAAACATATGACGAATCACTCCAAGATTTAGATGCAGTATCTTGGCAAAAGGCAAAGAATTCCGAAATAGAATCCATGTATTCTAATAAGGTCTGGGAGCTTGTAGAACCACCTAATGATGTAAAATCCATTGGATGCAAGTGGATCTACAAAAGGAAAAGAGGGATAGATGGGAAGGTAGAAATCTTCAAAGCAAGGCTTGTTGCGAAAGGGTATACTCAGAAAGAGGGAATCGATTATGAGGAGACTTTTTCACCGGTAGTCATGCTTAAGTCTATCCGGATACTCTTATCCATTGCTGCTCATATGGACTATGAGATTTGGCAAATGGATGTCAAGACAGCTTTCCTTAACGGAAGTCTTGAAGAAAACATCCATATGAAGCAACCAAAAGGATTCATTGAAAAGGGTAAAGAGCATCTAGTGTGCAAGCTTAATCGGTCCATTTACGGATTGAAGCAAGCTTCAAGATCTTGGAACATCCGGTTTAACGAAGTAATCAAGTCATATGGATTTATTCAGTGTCCGGATGAGTCTTGTGTATACAAGAAGTGTAACAGAAATGTGGTGGTATTTCTTGTACTATACGTAGATGATATTTTGTTAATTGGTAACAATGTCAAGGTATTATCAGATGTAAGGGTATGGTTGTCCAAAAAATTTGATATGAAGGACTTAGGAGAATGTGCACACATTCTTGGGATCAAAGTTATAAGGGATTGCAAGAAAAGAATGTTGTGCCTATCCCAAGCTTTATATATAGATACGATCCTTGCTCGTTTTAGAATGTAAAACTCCAAGAAAGGTTTCTTACCTTTTAGACATGGAGTAGCCTTATCTAAAGAGATGTCCCCGAAGACATCAAAGGAGATTGAGGACATGAAGGCAGTTCCTTATGCTTTAGCTGTAGGAAGCCTTATGTATGCAATGCTGTGTACGAGACCTGATATCTGTTTTACCGTGGGCATGGTTAGCAGATATCAGCATAACCCTAGACAAGGACATTGGACTGTAGTAAAGCATATATTAAAGTACCTGAGAAGGACTAGAGATTATATGCTAGTTTACCAAGCAGACGATTTGCTCCCTGTGGATTACACAGATTCATATTTTCAATCAGATAGGGACAATAGTAAGTCTACGTCAGGCTATGTGTTTACTCTAGGAGGTGGAGCCATTGCATGGAGGAGTGTTAAGCAGAAATGCGTCTCAGACTCAACCATGGAAGCTGAGTATGTTGCAGCCTCTGAGGCAGCAAAAGAAGTCGTATGGCTCAGGAACTTTCTAATGGACTTAGATGTGATTCCTGGTTTGCCCAAGATCATCACAATTTATTGTGATAATAGCGGTGCAGTTGCAAACTCAAAGGAACCACGAGCTCATAAGGCAAGTAAACATATAGAATGCAAGTACCACCTGATACGAGACATCGTCAAGCGATGAGAAGTTGTCGTCGCCAAGATTGCATCAGAAGATAACCTAGCAGATCCTTTCACAAAGGCCCTTCCTGCGAAAGCTTTTGATCGGCATGTGGAGGGGATGAGAATAAGATGTAAGGCAACAGATATGGCAGCTTAGTCTTTTAGTATAAGTGAGAGATTGTTAGAGTGTATACTAAAAGACTAGCTTTTGTAAACATTTATTTAAATAAAAGAATCACATTGGTCAATATTTGTATTTATTTGTTAAATGTAATTGTTCAATTAATTTATATAGTAGATAACATGGAGTGTGGTGTCACACTCAGAAGATCATGTTGTCGGTTCGCTATAAATTATAAACAAGTTGCTCACGATTAAGATGGAAAGGAACAAACCATCAGAATAGTCGTAGTGTAATTAAGTATTAGTTCATCTTAACTAATAAATTACACTGATACACTTTAAGTGTATTGAGTAGGACCATTTAGGTAAGTTCTTTTTGTACTGACTTAGTAAAAGAACTAAACCTTAGTTATTATGGAAGTGTGTGCTCTTAATCCTAATATAATAACAAGCACATATATTTAATATTTATTTCTTTAATTTATCAAAGGGTGAGGTTTAGCTCGATAAATCAATATGCCCGATAAGTTGAGAAATGATATTACTTATAGTGTGTGTTGTTGATTATAGAAGGAATCTGTGTCCTAGTTATCTAGGTTGAGAATGTCCCCAAGAGGAGCTCATAAGGATTGTCATGTTAAACCCTGCAGGTGGACCTAATCCGACATGACAATAAAGTTGAGTTGTACTACTCTTGGAGCTAGATATTAATTAAGTGAGTTGTTAGTAACTTACTTAATTAGTGGGCATTCGTAATCTTAAACACAGGGAGACTAACACACTCATGATAAGAAGGAGCCCATAATGTAATTTGGGATTGGTGCGATAGTGCGATAATAACTCTTTAGTGGAATGAGTTATTATCGATGAACTTGAGTTGTATGTTCGGGGCGAGCACGGGATACTCAAGCTCATCGGAAGGCCAAAACCAATTTCTCCTCCAGGTCCCTGTCATAGCCTCATTATAGCCTCAAGTCCATCGAAATGTAAGGCTATTCTTGGTGTCCAAGAAGGGGGTCGGACCATTGCTTGGTGACCAAACAATGGTCGGCCACATCCTCTTATAGGGGTCGACCCTATTGCTTGGTGACCAAGCTTGTAGGGGCCGAC
Organism: Zingiber officinale; assembly: GCF_018446385.1. NCBI lineage: Eukaryota > Viridiplantae > Streptophyta > Magnoliopsida > Zingiberales > Zingiberaceae > Zingiber > Zingiber officinale. The sequence goes on along the minus strand of NC_056002.1, from coordinate 48,055,758 downwards.
CAAGATTAATTCAAATAGGAGGGGTGTTTTGAATTTTTTTAAAAATCTTCTTTTTGTAGAAAACTATAAGTTTTAAAAGAGAGATTTTAATTTTTAAAGCTTTCCTTATTTGAATTAAGCCACATGTTTTAATAGAGAGTTTTAAAAGTTTTAAAACTTTCCTTTTTTAACCATCCTCATGGTTTAATAAAAAAAAGGGAGATAAGTTTTAAAATTAAATTTTTCTATCATCACGTTAAAAAAGGAAATTTTATAAGAGAGTTTTTAAATTTTAAAACATGGTTTTAATTTTTAGAAACTTTCCTTTTTTAACTCATACTTTAGGAAAAAGAGCTTGTAGAATTTTATAAGAGTTTTTCTTGTAAAATTTTACATAAAAATTATTTATTTCTTTCTCTTGTGGGGGCCGGCCAACCTTGCTTGGTGCCCAAGCAAGGTGGCCGGCCATATTAAAATAATAAAATCATCATCCAATTAATTTTGGTGATTGATTCAATCAAGAGGAAAGAAAAGGAATAATAAAAGGGAAAAGGAAAAACTCTTGGATGATTTTATTTTTTGTAAAAAGTTTTTCCTTATTTGCCTTGGGCAAGTAATATAAAAGAAGGGGTGAGGGGGCTTCATGAGACACAACTCTTATTCTTTTACTTGGGTGATCTTTTGGTGGGCGGCCCTCTCCTTTCTCCCTTTCCCTTTGCTCTCTTCTCCTTGGTGGTGGTGGTGGCCGAATTCTAGAGGAAGAGGAAGGACTCTTTTGGGTGGTGTTCATCTTGGAGGATTGTCGCCCACATGACGTCCAAGGCGAGGCGAGGAATACGACAGAAGATCTTGAGGTCATTAGCTTACAAAGAGAATGTATAACTAGTATTTTTCTTCTGTATCATACTAGTTGTTTTTCTTTGTATGAATTCTAAATACAAGAGGCAATTAGATCTAGTTTAATCGAATTTATTTTTCGATTTTGTGTTTTCTTCTTTTTCAAATTTGTGATTTGATTGTTCTTTTTGGTTAACCTAGAGTTATTTAAGGAAATAAATATTAGCTTTCCTTAAAAGGCTTTGCCTAGGCGGTGGTGGTTGCTCCCATATCCAAAAAGGCCATGTGCCTCGCCATGCAGTCCTGGAAGCCAATTTTAGAAATTAATATTTATGAAATTAATAATCTAGGTAGATTTGAATCAATAGTGTTAAGTTCCGCTTGCGATTCAAATCTAAACCATTAAGAACAGATAAGTTAAATTTGGAATCAATGATGTTAAGTTCCGCCTGCGATTCCTAATTTAACTTCTAAAGAACACAATAGGTTATTTAAGAAAAGGTTCGACACTTGTACAAAAATTTTTGTACAGTGGAACCGGTACGTTTTTTTAGGATTAACCAACATGTCCGACAAGGCCTACCATACAGCGCTTCAAACGGTGCCATCAGGATAGCCGAATGAAAGCTGTTGTTGTAGGCGAACTCTACCAATGACAAGTGGTCCTCCCAACTGCCTCCAAAATCCAATACACAAGATCTCAGCAAGTCCTCTAAAGTCTGAATGGTCTGCTCTGACTGTCCATCTTTCTGCAGATGGAAAACTGTATTGAAACAGAGTTGAGTGCCCAAGGCCTGCTGTAGACTCTACCAGAAACGAGACGTGAACCGGGGGTCTCTATCCGAAATAATAGTCAAAGGGACACCATGTAATCTGATAATCTCCCGACAATACAAATCTGCCAATCGATCCAGGGAATCAGTCTTCCGGATCGCTTAGAAGTGCACGGATTTGGTTAATCGACCAACGATTACCCAAATCACGTCATAGCCTCGTCGTGTCCTAGACAAACCCACCATAAAGTTCATGGTAATGTGTTCTCATTTCCACTCAGGAATAGGAATCCGCTGAAATAATCCGGTAGGTATCAGGTGCTCAACCTTCACTTGCTGACAGACAAGACATCTAGCTACAAATTCTGCGATGTCTTTCTTCATACCGTTCCACCAATAGGAACACTTCAAATATCAATATATGAGAGTCCCACCTGGATGGATCGTAAATCGAGAGCGATGAGCCTCCTGAAGTAGCTCCTGTAAGACCGGTTGAGACTGAGGTACGCATAATCTGCCTTGGAAGTATATAATACCCTCGTCATCTCGTGTGAACTCGGTCTGCTATCCAGAAGCTATCTGGCTACCAATAAAAGGCAAATGCAGATCATCGGCCTGGGCCTCTCGGATCCTTGTCCTGATTGATGACTGAGCAACCATGGTAACCAGAATACCCTGCTCTTTCTGTCCCTGCTCCTGAAGGCCCAACTCGGAGAAACCCTGAACCAAGTCTGTAACTGAAACTCAGTGGCAAGCCAAAGCCCCTCTGGACTTCCTGCTGTGTGCATCGGCAACCACATTAGCTTTTCCCGGGTGGTAGCTAATGGTACAGTCATAATCCTTCAGGAATTCCATCAATCTCCTCTGTCAGAGATTAAGTTTCTTCTGGGTGAAACTATATTTGAGACTCTGTGATCCGTGAGAATCTCAAAGGTAATGTCGTACAGATAATGCCGCCAAAGGAAAAAATAATGGCGGCCAGCTACAAGTCATGTACTGGGTAGTTCTTCTCATGCTCCTTCAACTACTGAGAAACATAGGAGACTCCCTTGCCGTGCTGCATCAAAACAACGCCCAAACCTTGTAGAGAAACATCGGTGTTGAGTACGAATCCGTTCTCTCCAGAAGGCAAAACCAAAACTGGTGTCGATATTAACCTCCGCTTCAGCTCCTTAAAGCTGGTCTCACAGGCTTCTGACCAAGTGAACTTCACGCCTTTTCTGGTCAGGCGTGTCACTGGTATAGCTAGACGGGAGAACTCTCGACGAAAGGTCTGTAATATCCTACCAGTCCCAAGAAACTGCGGATCTCCTGCACTCATTTCGGCTACTCTCATCTGGTGACAGCCTTGATCTTCTGAGGGTCTACTGAAAATACCTCGGCTAGAGACCACATGACCCAGAAAACCGACTGAAGATAGCCAGAAGGCACACTTGCTGAACTTCGCGTATAGCTGATGTCTTCGAAAAGTCTCCAAGACTATGCGAAGATGCTATGCCTGTTCCTCCTCGGAACGCGAGTAGATCAGTATGTCGATGAAAATGACAACGAACTGATCTAGATACTCCATAAAGATGCGGTTCATCGGATCCATAAATACCACTGAAGCATCGGTAAGCCCAAATGGCATTACCAAAAACTCATAATATCTGTACAACAAATATTCTCATCCAGAGATCCCCGATAACAAGTCCGAAATCTGATCACTAACTTCAAATCACCAAAGAATAGATCATCTAATGTGAGGGCAACGCTCCATCACAAAAAATACTACATATGTAGGATCAATGCTCTACCACCAACAAGGCAACCTATATGGGAGCAACGCTCCAACACAACAATCCAAAATCTATGGGAGCAACGCTCCACCACAACCATCTAATATATGTGGGAGCAACGCTCCACCACAATCAATCCATAATATGTGGGAGCAACGCTCCACCACAATAATCCTAAATAAATGGGAGCAACGCTCCACCACAATAATTAAAATAGGTGGGAGCAACGCTCCACCAAAACAATCCATAATATATGACCAAGACATCTTACTATCCAACTAGAGACTGCACGAGATCACTCTACCACATATCACTGTGGCAGCTAGGGGTATAATAACCTAGTAATCAAATCAAATCCATCGTCAACTCTATCAACTTCCTAGTGGGTCATCCACCAATAGGAGAATTAGTTGACAGGGTAATACAACGAATGACATAATATAGACACTCCACATTCTACATTCAACATAAGTAGAATCATCATGATGCCACCAACAATACACTTGGCACACGTGCACACACAACATAGGTATGATCGACATAATCCTCCAATCAGTACACACCCAACACACTTATAACACAGGTATAAATTAGTGTGATACCTCCAACAATGCATACTGAACCCATGTGCATATATCAACGTAGGTATAATCGACAATACACCTCAAACAACACTCACCTAACATATATACACCCATGCCAAGAGTATAATCAACGTAATACTTCCAATAAATCATAATAAACACGAGTGTACACACAGAACAAATATAATCAACAAGATACCTCCCATAATACTCCAAACACATGTACACATATCATAACACAGATTTAATCGACATGATACCTTCAATAATATATTCTGACACATACATCTAACTACATAGCTATAATCCACAAAGAATCCACAATAACCATATCGGAACATGTATACAAATACTACCTGCAAATGGACAGTCTATCACAGGACTCCTACAACACATAACAATCATATGTGCATGCAACATAGATATGAATAATCAGCATATATAACCCAAATCAACCTGACATTCCCTATATTACCTTCTAAGTTATCCAACTAGGTACATACAGTCAAAAATTAAAGACCACATGGAATAGGATACATCGATCCTCTATAAACTGATCACACCGACAATGGTATACGGCTAATTCAGTCTTTTCCACGTCTGTACAAGTCATGTACTCAAATGTGCTCTAGATACCCAACTAAGCACAAATAACCCAAAGATTCGAACCTCTAAAAGTAGAGTATGACAATCCCCTATTGATCGGACCAACAAAATTAAATTGGTTATCTACTAACTAATCAAGAATACATTAATCCTCCACAAGCAACTAAAGTATATCGATCCACGACTACCCAAATCAACAAGTGTAAATCAGACTTATTCTGACCGATGTAACAAGAGTAAATAAATTATCTACTGATGAAATTAACTAAGATAAAACGGTATTCTACTGGCCCCGGAGGAGTCCTTGTCCGAAGAAATTTCGGCAGCATCTCCCTTGTACGGGTGACAATCTGTGACATATATACAATGCCCTCAGGGCCACATATACCTCGGCCAACACGGTCGAAATAATAACAATAAAATATCTAAACAACCACACTAGCAGCCCACTCGGTTGTACTAAACCAAAACACAGTGAAAAAATGATAGAAAACCAAATACAAACCAAAATACAAAATTGTTAGTCGGCTAGGCTTACACAACCATCAAACAACACAAAATACCACATAACAACACTCCAGCACCAAAACCAGAATATACAATGCTAAGCACTCTTAATACATAAAAACAAATAAAGCATAAATGAAACCGGTAAGTCTTCTGATGTGACGTGGGAACCGACGGGCAGGATACTCCAAGCGACTCCATAAACAACCTGGTACCTGAAAAGATAGTGTCCACGGGGTGAGTTCAACAACTCAGCAGATACCTAGTTGACATGTATAGTAAACTATAACAAATAGTAATAATTATGGAGCACAGTCTCTTGGACAAAAGCTAGAAAATACACAATAGAAAAGCCTGAAGAGAACTGTACTCACCAGGGCCTCCTATCAAAATAGTCAGGTCGTCAGACCAAGAGTATCATAAATCCTGTATGCATGTCAAACATATGCATCCATCCAAATGCAGCATATAAATGCAACAAACACAATCAGTAAATGCATAAATGCATATGATGTCAATGACATGGTCACCCCTGACGTCAGTCAGCCATATCACACACAATGGTGAGACCGAGTGGGTAGGGTTGTGACAACCGTGCACTCTGCCGTCACTGCTCCTGATGAGTGATCGAGTGGGCGGGATGCTGTCGGAGTACACCTATCCTCCTACCCCAAATCATAAATGGGGGAGCGCAATGCTCTCATCTCCCGGTACATGATGACGGGGAGGGATCCCGGCATGCTACCACGCTGCAGTACACTACCCATGAGCATCCCAGCAGAGCACCACCGAGCAAACTGACGTGCTACCACGCTGCGTCACGCTACCCATGAGCGGACCAACGGAGCACCGATAGAGATGAAACTGACAATGTACTCAACAATAATGGAGCAGACTATCGCACAGCATGCAATCATGCGAGATGATGCATGACACTAAGCATGGCAATAACCTGATCAGTATAGCAATATCCATATATATAAAATATGTACCGTAGTATCGATTGTCAAATCTGAAGACCTAAGGTACACAGGTCAGGTAGGGTATAAAAACCTAGGTCCTGAGCATAATAAGGTATGGTATGTCACTACCATATAAGCATATATATAATCATGTGGGTACTAACATAAAATGCATAACAGGTGAGCAAACAAGCATGTAACAGGTATCTGGTAGTGACATACCGAAACAAGAAAAAACATAATTATTACTAAAGGTTATAACCTACTAAACATATCAACATGACATTATCAAAGATAAGTCAAGATACCCGCCTCCAATAGGATAGTCCAAACCGATCCAAATTCGACGTCGAGATACTCGTCTCACGTCAAAGTCCTATGTCACCAATAAATAAATATTTTATTTAGCTACACTCCTATAAATAGCTAAATAAAATCTTTTACACTAAATTAGGGCAAAAACCCTAATCAACAATAACATAAACCTAATCCACAATCCAACTTATACCAAATTCAACCCATCTATCAAATCCCTACCCTTACCTCAAGTTCACAGCCATTCTCGCTACTGGAATCCAAGAGTTACTGCCCAATAGGGTTGTTTGCCACTAGAAGGTGGCTGTCGGAAAATGGGTGGCTGCTGGAAGACCCTCCTCACTACCCGGATCCAAAAGGAAACACCCAATCAACACAATATCGAGATGAGATACACCAATCACCACTAGGAAGCGTACCTACCTCCAAGATCACTGCTAGGCGACCCCGTGCTCATGCCATCAGTTAGGGGAAATGATCAGGAAACCGACAAAGGCAGGGGAGAGGCGGCACAGTGAGGCTAGGTGGCTACGACGGTGGAGAACTAGGGCACTACTAGGCCGATCTGTGGCACGACAGCACCTGGTGATAAGCAACCAGTGCCGAGGCGTGAGGTCGGTAGAGGGGCGGTCATCTGCCGTCGCTAGGGTAGAGGGAAGGAGAGTTAGGTGACTGTGAACCCAACCTAGGGCACGGGAAAATCGACTGACTCGGCTGCAGTGGCTTGGTGTCGCATGAGAGGGGCGGTGCCAGAGGAGGAAAGGATCAAGAGGGTGGCTCGACTGGTAGTGGCTCACGCTCGCCGGTGCTTGGGCAGGGACAGAGGAGAAGAGAAGGGAGGCGTTGGTAGGAAGGTGTCGGCGGCGTGGGGGAAGAAATAAGGGGAAGAAGAGAAGTGTCGGCCTCTCTTTGGTCCCTGCTTTATGCACGCGGGAGGAGAAGAAACTGCCGTGGTTAGGGCACGCAGTGGTTCGGCGGGAGGAAGAAGAAGGGTGCGGGCGAGGTTCGGGTGAGGGCACGGGGGAGAAGAAAAATAAGAAAAAGGAAATAGGAAAAGAAATAAAGCTTTTCCTCGCTCAGTGGGGTAGATTAAACAGGCTTTTCCGGGCCCCGATTTTATCCCCATAACCTGAGCCATATGATCTCTGAAAAATTTCAAAAAAATTTCTAAAAATTCTGGAAAATTCCCTTATCATTATTCGCCTTTTTTTTTTTTTTGATATTTTACACTTTTGACCTCCACGTAAGCTTGACTTCTGACCTCCACGGGGGCTAGACTCTTGACCTTCCTATGGTCTTGACTCCTAACCACATCATCTTACTGACCCCACAATCATGCACCGTATCACAAGCCTCCCCCTCAAGTCTAGTCGAAGGAGGCTCTAGTCCGACTGACTAGACCCAAGTCCCTTTGTTATCTGACCTGGTTCTTGCGTCCTCTGCCGACCTATTTCCCGTCTATCTTCTTCAGAATTTCTCACCGTCCTAGGAGATAAATGGGATTGTTCTGTGTGTATATTGATTCTCCAATTTCCAAGCCTACTCTTCTCCTATAAATGCTACACTGGTTTCCAAGCGTCAACTCAAGTTTCGAGGAAATCCCTTCACCTTCTCCTTCCTTATAAAAAGTCTGAATATACCTTTCCCCTCTTTGCCTCAAGCTATCCTCTTGTTGCATTAAGCCTCCATGGAACCTGCAACAGAATCCAGCAAACCTGCTTCTTTGTTTTGGAAAATCGCCCATCTGACGGAGCTATTTGCTCAGAAAGAGGAAGCCTTGCTGGAGATGTCACCGAGTAAAGATCTTCAAGCGTCCCTTGCTCATGAAATGGAAAACCTCTGGCTGGCCTCCAAATCCCGAACTCGGGCTGAAATTGCTCTCAAGCTGAAAGCTCAATCGAACTTCCAGAGCCAGGCTCACTACATTATCTATTTGAAGATGAAACATGAGGACGAGGTGGCTCTCCTGAAAGAGGAAGGATAGATTAAAGATGAGACTATTGAGCGACTGAAGCATGCTATCGATCTTATCAAGGAAGATCTAACTAGAGCTCAAGCTCATCTGTCCAAGAAGGATCAAGCCTCTAGATTTGGTAGCAATGTAAACCCTTAAAAGATGTTCCTCTTGTTAGTGAAATAAAACATGCTTCTTGGATTTCGTTCAGGATGTAGCCCCCTGTCCTCTGGTTCTAGTGTTGATATGTTTCTATAAAGCACCTGCATTTTTCTTGATATTTCTAATAAAAATAATAAAGATAACTTGCTTACCCCACCTTCCTCTTACCTCATAACATATGATCCCCCGGCCGGAGCAACTGAGACACTTGAGAATGTGCCTGTGAAATTTCATATTTAGCAGAAACCCTGAAAATATGGCTTACTGACCAGTCAGGCACGAGAACTTGGCTTGTTGTATTTTGCTTCGGTGAATATAAGGAGTGCTGACCGAGAAAATCATTGCACTGACCGGGAAGGTCATTGGGCGTGAGAGCATAGCTCACTTATAACTCGCACGGGCGCGAGAGTCTAGAATAGCCGACCAAGAAGGTCGTTGGGCGTGAGAGTCATACTCACTTATACTCGCACTGGGGCGAGAGTCTGAGACAACCGACCGGGAAGGTCGTTGGGTGTGAGAGTCATGCTCACTTATAACTCGCATTGGGGCAAGAGTCTGGGACAGCCGACCGAGAAGGGCGTTGGGCGTGAGAGTCATACTCACTTATAACTCGCATTGGGGCAAGAGTCTGGGACAACCGATCGGGAAGGTCGTTGGGCGTGAGAGTCATGCTCACTTATAACTCGCACTGGGGTGAGAGTCTGGGACAACCGACTGGGAAGGTCGTTGGGCGTGAGAGCCATGCTCACTTATAACTCGCACTGGGGCGAAAGTCTGGGACAACCGACCGGGAAGGTCGTTGGACGTGAGAGTCATGCTCACTTATAACTCGCACTGGGGCGAGAGTCTGGGACAACCGACCGGGAAGGTTGTTGGGCGTGAGAGTCATGCTCACTTATAACTCGCACTGGGGCGAAAGTCTAGGACAACCGACCGGGAAGGTCGTTGGGTGTGAGAGTCATGCTCACTTATAACTTGCACTGGGGTGAGAGTCTGGGACAGCCGACTAGGAAGGTCGTTGAGCGTGAGAGTCATGCTCACTTATAACTCGCACTGGGGCGAGAGTCTAGGATAATGAACCGGGACTTCTTAGGAAAGCCCGTTCGGGAACAGATGTTGTCGACCTGGGGGTGATTTCCCGATCGGGGGTGAGTTCCCAACCAAGGATTGCATAAAGGGGTCGCTTTGACCCTGTCTGCAGTCAAGAGATATACAGTATCAGACGTATTGTTAAGATAAAAAATATTAAAATCTTACTCTGCCCTCAGGAAAATGATGTCGTGTAGCATTGCAACATTCAAATTTCTTTCCCGCCAATTTTCTTCACCGCTTCCTGAGAAGATCGCATGGCAGACATTTCTGTACGCTCGCTTCCTCTCATGATTTCCTTATCACGTCTATCATTAATACGTTTCCTAGGGGGTGACAACTGTCCCACGCCTTTATTGCTTACGTCATATGATGCCGCCGATTCAACTCCTTTTTGTACACGACTTCCCACAAGAGTATGTCGTTCTATGGTCGGACGACATTGGGCGCTTTACCCAAAAATATACTCGACTCATCTTTCGATATTCCCTAGGAAAACCCACTTTATAATCCCTAAAGGCAGTCCGCCGTCATCGCCTTGAGCATTTCGGCTGCCTTCGCTGCCTCGCTGTTTTGCTGTCCCTGGTGCCTTAGCCTTTCTCCTTCTCGACTCTTTACGCCTGGTGCTCTTCCCCCTTTCGACTGACCTCTTCTTCAACCTTCCTCACTTTGATAATGGTGGGCGGTAAGGCCTCCTTCTGGTACTCTTATGACATTTCTGACATAGATGACCATGACCTGTCAGTAGTCCGGTCTAACATGAAACTTAACGAGGATTACGAACTTCGAGTCCCCACATCCAGTGAACATCCTGCATCCCCTCCTGAAGGCTTCATGACTGTTTTCAAAGACCAGCTTCTAGGAGGCCTTCGTTTTCCCATACATCCGTTCATCTCCTCCCTGAACCAATACTTTGGTATCTGCCCTTCTCAATTTGCTCCCAACTTCTTCAGAGTTGTATGTGGCATCGTCATTCTTTGTCGCATATATCAAATCCCCTTGACCGTTCAGCTATTTCATCATTTTTATTCCTTCAAACGATCTGAACCAGGGGTATTCATGGTGCAAGCTAGACCTAGTTATAAATTCTTCTCTGACATGTCTTCTTCCAACAAAGGTTGGAAATCTCATTTTTTCTTTGCTAGACTACCTGAGCCCTTGGTCGATCCAACCAAATGGCGCTCTGACATTCTACTAATCTCCCTGTACACCAACATCAGTCTTCCTACGATGCCGCTTCAGAAAAACTACAAGGCGTGAGCGTTCGCTTGTCTATAATACTATTGGAAGGTTTTTTGTATTCTTTCGGGCTCAGCCCAGTTCCTGCAAAGATAGGGGCTCCATTAGGTAAGGCTCTATTTTCCTTCTTGCTATTCTTCGCTAACTGAGATATCTCTCTTTCACTTTGCAGAGGCTACTATGCTCCGGTCCTATTCTTCAAATATAAAACAGCAATCTCTTGCCGTTTTGAAAGCCCTAAGTGTGGAGCTTAAACAGGGCTTAGCAGCTTGCTCACAGTCTGCCCCTCCTGCACCAGCCCAGGCGGAAGCTTCCCCCACTCTTCCCTTGGATGCTGCCTCAATGGAAGACCTTGCCCCATTAGAACAGGTCGAAGAAGCACGAGCCGCTTCTCCCCCTCCCGTTAAACGACTGTGCCTCCAGCGCAAAAGGAAGAGGGTTATTCCCGCGGTTCAGGCGTCTCCTTCGCCTCTTCATCCTGGCCAGCATTCATCCGCAGCCTCTCAATCTTCAGAGGCCAAGGCTGTTACGCCCGACCGGGAGATTGCTCTTGGACCCGAGGTTCCCACCCTATCGCCCAAAATATCAGCCCCAACACCCGTTCGAGCTCTGTCTCCCGAGCAGGCTACTCTTCCCGCTCAGACCTTCTCTCCAGGGCAGCTCCCCTTTCTCATAATAGACCAGCCCGGAAGCTCTACAACTGTGTCTGCCTTGCTTCCTGTAGCCGCTCCGGCCTCCACCTCTCGATCCCGGGGGAAAATCCCCAAAAAGTATGCCTTCACCACCTCTTGGCGCCTGCCCTACTCCACTAAGCCTGATGCCGCCGAAGAAGCTGCAGAAGAGGCTCCTCCCACTGTTGGCTTGGTTCAGCTGCATGGCGAGTTAGCCATGTCTTGGCGATCAGGCAATCGGAGATTTTGGAACAATCTGTTGATGGAGGGACTGGATCACGCCTCTCGCCAAATAATTTCTGTGAGTTTTTCTTTTCTCAGGGCTCCTTCTCCGGAACTCCTTATAATCCTTCCCTCTGTGTCTTATGCAGGCCTGCTCCGCCAGCCTTAGTGTGATTTAATATGCAGCCAATTTACAGAGGGAGCATGAGGTGCTGAAGGCTCGCCTTTAAGAATTGGAGCTGCCGCTTACACCTCGCGATCCACTCAACCCGACACCCAGGGACCTGGAGGGGTATCTTCGATTGATTGGGGAGTCTGCAGAGTCTGCCCAAAATATTTCCCATGCAAATTTTGACAAAATAAAGACCTTCGAGGTAGCTCTGAAGACTAGCGAGTCCAAACTGGCCTCTGAGGGGGAGCGACGTCGCTCGCTCATGGTTGAATTGGATGAGAAGGACGCCCAGTTGACAACTCTATCCTCTGATCTGAAGAGTCTACAAGAAACTCGGGAGACTCTTCAGAAAAACTTAACCGATGTTCAGGGTCAACTAGCCTCCAGCGTCGATCGGGAATAGGCTATCCAAAGTCGTTGGGAGGCTAGCCAAACTACAATCAAATCACTACAGACCGATCTTTTGAAGGCTTAGGAGAATGCTTCCCAGAGTCAAAAAGATTTGGCTTTGGCCCAAGCTGATGCTGAGAAGGCCCGGGCAGAGCTGGCAGATTATCAAGCAGGTGAAACTGGTCGTCTGAGAGCATATAGGTTATCCTATGTCTCATCTCCTTTCTTTTTGAAGAAGATAGGAGGTTTGATGAACCTTATGCAGAGTTGCAGCGCGGCTAGCGGGTCTCATCAAATGTTTGAGCAGGGTTTGCTTCACTCCGCCCCTTTGGAAAACTTCTTGGACACTGCTCGCCTGATGAACGAGCTTCCGGCCGGGTCGTATCCTACCTTCAAGGATGATGACGACCTCTTTCTCCTCCCCTCATCTCCTACTGATGCTGAACTCTGATGTGGCAATGTATGCTGAACTTTGATGTGTCTATGTAACTAAAATATTGTCGATGATTCTCGTATGTCAGAACTAGTTATTATATAGGACCCTTTAACTCTTTTATGATATGCTATGACATGACTGCTAGTTTTTGAACTTCCCTTAGCTAGTTAGTTTCTTATTACCTAGTATGTTTCTTGACCGGTATGGAACGTGGCGACCTTGTATGTTTCCTGACCAGTATGGACCGTGGCGATATGGAGGTGTACTTCAACCTTCTAGTTCAAGTGTTAGATAACCCCGGTCGGGGCTCACTTCCTTATCTCGACCTATTTCACTCTCCTTTCTCTGCTGACTGACCAGGCTCAGCCACACACCCCTGCCTGCTTTTTCCAACTTAATCCAGTATAGGATAATACCAGAGCGAGAAAGCGAGGGTTAAGACCAGAGCGGGAAAGCATGGGTTAAGAGTTCATAAGACATAACTGTTGCGTCTTTTCCCAAAACCTATCTCCTCGTACTTCACGTCGACACTTTTCCAGATATACCCTTGGACGTTATTTTCAAAGAAGATCCATCGACCCTCTTTCCTCCCGCCAATTGTTGTGGACCGGTAGATGATAACTGACTAAATTGCCCCTCTGCCTAGCGCCTATAAATACTTCCCCCTCACTTCTACTAGCCACCTTTTCCTCGACTTCTTCTTTTTCCCTCCTGAATCCATTGCTGCGCTTAAACCTCTATTTTGGTTCAGTAGCTTCTTGCTTGATTTCTTCTCCTTCTGTTTCTTTTCACATGGCATCCTCCTCTCTTCTGTCTTCTCTGGCGGCGACGTATTTTCCTAGCTCATCCACTTTCGACGAACTAGACCGGGATGATCTGCGATAAACCTACGGAGTTGCGGATAATGCACATGTGATCATCCCCACCGGAGTGCACCAATTTTTCGCTCCTCCCGATGGATATTGCACCTTCTTTAAAGAACAGTTTATGGCCAACCTTCGTCTTCCTCTCACCCCTTCTTTTTTGACGTGTGCCGCCACTTCAAAATTCCCCTGGGACAACTAACGTCGAATTCTATAAGGCTCCTCTGTGGATTTGTAGTACTCTGCGATGTATGCGAGCTATCTTGGCCTGCCCCTTTGTTCCATTGCTTCTTCACCCTTCGACAGCAGGAAGAAGGCTCACTCTGCTTCCAGCTGCGTCTTCGGACTTCTTTTTTCTCACCCCTATAGCCTTTCGGAACGAACTGGAGGAGCAAGCTCTTCTTCATTCGATTTCCCCATGAGGTAGAATGGCCCCTGCAATGGCAATCGTCACTTCCCCTGACCCCTCCACTAGGGGATTTTCATCTTGATACCTCCTATATAGAGGCTTCATCTCGCTTAGCAGGATGACAACTGAACTTAACGCACCTATTGTCTGAGGAATTGTTGTCATATTTCCGTCTGAGCTATCTTACTTCTGAAACACCTCACTCCCTGGGTAACTTTCTCTTTTGGTTCTTTTATAACCTCATGCATTTTGTTTTACCTACTATAGCTGATCCCACACTCTGTCTTGTACAGCTGATGTTTTAACCCATGCCTCAGAGGTTCAGCCTCTTCCTATAAGTGATATGGAAATAATGCGACGCGATCGAGTTATTTTAAAAAGGAGATCGATCCCCTACTCGACTTCGACCCATGTCGGTATGGCTACCACTGCAAATCCCCGACCCCGTCTTCCCCGCAGAGCCTCTTCTATTGCCCGATCTACCTCCTTTGCCCAGGACTTCGTCTACATCCCGGCCTGGTGCTCCTGCTCATCCTCGACCCTCGCCTACAGCCCGGTCATCCGCCCCGTCGCCTCTTCAATCAACTAATCCTTCCCGGCCGACTTCTAGCCCTAGTCGCGGCCGTGGTCGAAGATCAACCAACGTGACTTATGCCAACCCTGCCTTCAGAGATGCCTCCCAGGAGGCTCGTTGGGCACGTTCTGTAAATGACCGCTCGAGTCGTGATGCTTCCTCTTCTTCTCGGCGTAGGGTTCGGCTACCTTCCGAAGATTCTGACTTGGATGACCAGCCTTTAGCTCAGAGACTTCGCCGCAAGGCCCCCCATCCTAGCCAAGACTCGGGCCCTTCCGCTATTCCTCATCCTTCACCTCCTGTTGCAACCACGACTCCTATCCCGAGCCAGACAAATACTCCTCTTGCTCCACCCGAGGCTCCGGCCGAACCTCCGCTAACTCAACCTTCAACCTCTCAACAGCACCCGAGCACTGAAGTCGGCCCCTCACATCGCCCTTCACCGACTACCTCACCTCCAGAGCCTTCTCATGTGCCCCCTTCAGCTCCTTCTGGCTCAGCTGCTGGACCTTCACAGCCACCGCCACCCATCCATCACCATTACCGTACCACTACCCCTTCTGAGGCTAGGTTAAGGTCATAGCAAGATGTCTCCACCAGCTTCCTTATAATGAAATGTCTTTGGGCCACTTTATGGGAAGAAAGTATGCAGCAGATGGAACTCTTGCTGCTACCTTCCCAAATGGATAGATTCTCAGAGCTGTATATCAAGGTAAACTTCGATGATCCCAGCAACTATTATCCTCCCCGCTCTTATCAGATATTTCCTTTATGTCCCAGGCTTGTGCAGAGTCCCTGATAATAAACCCATCCTTCCATGCCGCTCATTACCACAGCAAGGTGCTGCGAGACATGGTAACAGAATTGGAGTTCCAATTAAATGACCCTGCGCAGGCTAGTCATGCCCTGAGAGTCGAAATAAAGGACCTGACCAGAAGGAATACCCATATGGAAGTGTCCATAGCGCAGGCCAACCACCAGCTTAAAAACATTCAGGAAGAAAAGAGCCAGATTGACATTATACACCAGCAGCGCTCGGAGCAACAAGCTTTGGTACATCAACGAGACATTGATCAATTAACCCAGAAACTACATTCCGCAGAAACCCTTGCACAAGATCAAGACAAGAGGTTAAAATCCCAGGCGGCCCAATTAGCGTCTCAAGAGGCAGAACTTCTGGCCGTCCGAACTGAACTGGCTCAGACCCGGGCTACTGCAGAAGGAGTATCTACAGCCCTGACTGTTTATAAGGAAGGGGAGAATGATCGCTGCAAATAGAGCCGCAACTTGTACCTGAGTTCTCTAGATTTTGTACACAAGCAGGACAACGTTTCTCCACATCTGTTATCTATGGTGCGGTTGGGACTCTGTGAAAACTTTACGAACAGGGCTATTTAAAATCAGCTCCTCCTGTTGAGTTTTTAGACCATGACCGGATCCTTAAAGAGATTCCGGATGATATCTTTGCTCCTTTCAAATGATCATCACTGCTTTCATGTATATAATGTGACTTAACAATTTCCTATGAAATACTTTATTACTTTTCTTCCTACACATCCACTTGCACTTTGAGGTTTACTTTGCTAAAATTTCTTAATCTGTCAAAAGAAATATTAGGATATACAATTTCCGCTCTAACATATCCTCTTAATGCACTCTGGTCTACTTTCAGCCCCAGCCTGTTACCCCGGTCTGTCAAACACGTGACCGCCCGACCTCTTCTTCTTTATACGATTCTTTAAACTCGGTAAGGTCGCAGGTAGTTGGCACTCTAAGGCCGATCTAACTTCTTTCCCTGGTTATCCTGTAAATAATAAGATCCGGATGACAATTTCTTGATGACTTTGTAGGGCCCATCCCACTGGGGTGCTAACTTGGCCACGTCCCCCACGGGTTTAACTTGCTTCCAAACTAGATCTCCTTCCCCAAAGAATCGAGGAATTACTCTTCTGTTATAATTTTGCCTCATTCTTTGTCTGTAGGCCTCCAGTCTGGCTGCTGTCTTCTCTCGGATTTCACTAATGAGATCCAACTCAGCCAGTCGCCGCTCTACATTCCCTTCATCGTATAATGTCCTCCTGACTGATGGCACTCCAATCTCTATGGGTACTACCGCTTCGTTCCCATAAACTAGATGGAATGGTATCAAACCTGTACTTTCTCGGGGTGTTGTACGATAAGCCCATAGGATGCTTGACAACTCTTCCACCCTGTTACCTCCCACATGATCCAGTTTAACCTTCAGAGCTCGTATTATTTCTCGATTCACCTCCTCGGTCTGGCCGTTGCTTTGCGGGTATGGCACTGAAGTGAATGCTTGCGTTATGCCAAATCCCTTGCACCAGGCCTGGATTTTTTGCCCTTGAAATTGCCTCCCATTGTCTGACACCAATTTATGCGGAATGCCAAACCTGCAAAGAATATTCTTCCATAGAAATTGGATGACCGCATCTTCTGTGATCCTAGCCAGGGCCTCTACTTCCACCCACTTAGAGAAATAATCCACTGCTACCAATAAGAAGCGTTTCTGACCTGGGGCCATTGGAAATGATCCCACAATATCCATGCCCCATTGATCAAAAGGACACGAGACTATAGATGTTCTTAGCAGAACCGTCGGTCGATGTGTTAAATTTTGATGTTTTTGGCAGGACAAGCATGTATTTACCAGCTTATGAGCATCCCTCTGTAAAGTAGGTCAGAAATACCCGGCCAGGAGTACCTTACGAGATAATGTCTGACCGCCTACATGATTGCCACAGCATCCTAGATGTATTTCTCGTAAGGTTTGGTCCGCCTCCTCCATACCCAAGCATTTGAGTAAGGGTCTAGAGAAGGACCTCTTGTATAGCTAATCCCCGATCATGACATAAGCATGGGCTTGCTTCCTGACCAGCCGTGATTCCTCTGGGTCAGCCAATAAGGTACCCTGCCTAAGATAGCTGATCATGGGAGCCCGCCAATCAATAGTTGCTTTCCTATTGTTTTGCAAATCTATCTGAGCTATAAGGAAAGTTTGCGTCGTTGACCGGTCCAACACCCAAGTAGTTAAGGAACTGGCCATCTTTGCTAGCTCATATGCTTTCTCGTTCTCTGCCTTGGGGATCTTAGTTACTGTAACTTCTGCAAATTCTCGTATGCTTCCCAATATACTTGTAATTTATCACAATCTACCACAAAGTTACCGGCCACTTGCTGAGTTACTAGCTGGGAATCTGAGTAAATGACTAGGGCAACCCCCATGTGCCGAGCTACCTGCAGTCCTGCCAACAAAGCCTCTTATTCTGCCTCATTGTTAGTGGCTCGAAAATTCAACCGGACAGCCAACTGAAGTATATCCCCTTGGGGAGATATCAACAAGACCCCAACCCCTCTTCCTTGATGAGTTACCGACCCATCCACATAGACCTTCCAGGTTTCTTCAGAGTTGGTCTGATGAATTTCTGTTAAGAAATCTGCCAAGGCCTGCGCCTTGATAGTTGTGCGCGGCTGGTATTGTATGTCATATTCTCCTAACTCCGTCGCGCATTTGATAAGCCAACCTACAACTTCTACATTAGTTAGGGCTCTTCCCATGGTGCTATTGGTCAGAACTGTGATAGGATGTGCCAGGAAGTAAGGTCTTAACCGCCGAACCATAAGAACCAATCCATAAACCAACTTCTCGAGAGTCATGTATCGAGACTTGGCCCCTTTTAATAGATGACTGAAGAAATACACTGGTCATTGTACATTATCATGTTCCTTAATAAGCACAACCCCTACGACCTCACGGGTGGCAGATAAGTAGACTCATAATGGTTCTCCAACAACCGGCTTGAATAAAGATGGCAGAGCCTCCAAGTACTTCTTCAGCTCCTCAAAAGCTCGGGTATATTCTTCATCCCATTGGAACTTAGAGGCCTTCTTGAGCACTTTGAAAAAAGGAGCAGCCCGGTCTACAGGTCTGGAAATGAATCTTGGCAGGGTTGTTATTCTGCCGACTAGCTTCTGCGTTTCCTTCAAATTCTGGGGAACTTGCATATCACGTAGTGCTCGAACTTTTTCTGGATTAGCTTCTATTCCATGCTCGGTCACTAGGTAGCCCAAGAACTTTCCTCCTTTAGCCCCAAACAAACATTTCAATGGGTTCAGCTTCAGCCCATATTGCTAGAGAGTTTGGCAGGTTTCCTCTAGATCCTTGATCAGATTCACGGCTAAAGGAGACTTAATTAGTATATTATCCACATAAACCTCCACGTTGCACCCGATCTGCTCCCAGAAGATCTTGTCCATCATCCTTTAGTACATGGCTCCTACGTTCCTGAGACCGAAGGGCATGACAGTATAACAGAAGGTACCATCAGCCGTAATGAAGCTAACCTTTTCTTGGTCCTCCACAGCTAAAGGAACCTGATGATACCCCTGGTAGGCATCCAGCATGCAGATCCTCTCGCAACCGGGAGTTGAGTCCACCATCTGATCGATCCGGGGTAGAGGATAGCAATCCTTGGGACTAGCTCGATTGAGATCTCAGAAGTCTATGCATACTCTCCACTTATTGTTGGGCTTCTTTACTAAGACCACATTAGAGAGCCAGGATGGGAACTACGCTTCTCGAACGTGGCCTGCCTTCCTGAGCTGATCCACCTCGGCTCTGATTATTTTGTTCTGGTCAGCTGAGAAGTTCCTTTTCTTTTGCTTGATCGGTCGGGAGCCCGATAGTAGATGTAATTTGTGCTCTGCTACTTCCGGCTTGACCTCAGGTAACTCCTCTGTAGACCAGGCGAAGACATCCAGGTTGTAGATCAAGCATTGAGCTAATTCTTCCTTGAGAGGAGAAGCAGGTCGCTTGCCAAGCGAGTTAAACTTTCAGGGCGTACAGCGTATAATTGCACATCCTCCCAGGGGATGGGTTCTTCAGTCATAGGCAAAGGCTCTTCTTGGACAGCATGGATGCCACCATCTTGCATTCTTTGATTCTTACGAGCCTCCACCCGGACCATATCAATATAGCATCGGCGAGAGACCTTCTGCTCTCCCTTAACTTCCCCGACCTGCTCGCCAACGAGAAATTCAATTTTTTGATGGAAGGTAGAAACAGCAGCCCTAAATTCATGCAAGGTGGGCCTTCCCAAAATGATGTTATAAGAGGACGGGGAATCCACCACTATAAAAGTGCTCCTCCTAGTGTGCACCAATGGCTCGGTGCCCAGAGATATGGCCAGCTTAATCTGACACATTGGCTTCACCTCATTGCCTGTAAATCCATATAGAGACGTAGCCACAGGCTGGAGTTCAGTGGCATCGATCTGCATCTCCTCGAATGCAGTTCTGAATAGAATATTAACCGAGCTCCCGGTGTCAACAAAAACCCGAGCCACTCGGTTGTTGCCGATAATGGCCTTGATGATAAGGGCATCATCATGAGGCAGCTCCAGACCTTCCAGGTGTGCCGACCCGAAGCTGATGACATGGCCAGCAGCTTGCTCTTGGCTGCATCCCACAGTATGGACCTCCAAGCGACGCACATGGGACTTGCGCGCTCTCCCAAAATCTCCATCGGTTGGCCCTCCAGAGATCATGCCAATCTCTCAGACAGCGGCGTTGCCTCTATTGTCGGCCTCCCGTACTACCTCCGGCTCTTCCCCCGACCGGGTTGATGAGTACTGGGTCCCACTAGGTCAGGGCGGGGTTGCTCGGCCTGTCCAGCCACGGCTCGCTGCTCTTCTATCATCTTGAGCACTTGAGGGGCTAGCTCGGGCGAGGGTAAGCCTAACTCGGCAGCCCGCTTAGAATCCCGAGTGAACTGAAAACAATGATTAGTGTCATGAGTACGAGATCAATGATAGGTGCAATACCGAGTGTTCCACGGTCCAGATCGGGGAGCGTGCACAACTGTGACTCGAGGGGCCGGTCTAACCTCCAGACCGGGCTGGAAGGTAGGCTTGGCTTCTCTAGCTCATGGAAGAGGTTGAGGGGCTAGTTGAGGTACCCTTCTTTCCTGCTTATTGACAAACGAAGGCGGTCTCTCGGCTTCCCTCCGGGCCGCCTGTGCTTCTTCTACTTTAATATAGCAAGCGACTTTTTTCACCATCTCATCAAAGTTCCGAGTGAGATTTTTGATGAGATCTTTAAAGAATTCTCCTTCTCCTAATCCGTGGGAGAAAGCACTCATCAGAATCTCCGAAGTGGCGGTGGGGACATCCTGGGCCACTTGGTTGAAATGGTTGATATAACTTCTTAAAGGGTCGGTCGGCCCTTGCTTAAGAGCAAAAAGGCAATGATCCGTCTTCTGATATTTTTTGCTGTTGGCAAAACGACGAAGGAAGGCCGTCTTGAAATCCAAGAAACATGTGATGGATCCTTGTGGTAGCCCATCAAACCACTTTAGTGTCGAACCAGCTAGAGTATTCAAGAAAACTCGACACTTGATAGCATCACTATATTGGTGCAACAGAGCTGCATTCTTAAATTTACGTAAATGATCCTCCGGGTCTTTGCTCCCGTCATATTCCCCGATTGACGGGGCCCTGTATCCCTTAGGCAATTTTTCATTCAAAATCCTGGCCGAGAAAGGTACTCTCTCATCCAGATCTTCCGGGAATACTTCCGGTATGATGAGAGCCTTCCCATTCCTCAAGTCTCTGAGTAGGGAACTCTCAGCCATAGAGTCTTGGGGTTGTTCTTTCTTAAGACTGGGGCCATGGGGTCCTGGCTGATAATACCCCAAGTCAGGCTCGCGATAAGGAACCTGAGGAAACCCCTCAGGCTGTTTTCTCTTAGAGCCCCGATCTGAAACATGGATGGGCTCCTTGGAAGCTTCAGCAGGAGCTTGGTGCGGTCGCGACACGGTTGCTTGTTTCTCGGACGCCGCTCGCCTCTTGGCCTCCTTGAAGAGCTCGTATTATCCGGCGGTCATGGTGACATTGATGCGGCCAGACTCCTCCATCTTCACATTCCAGAACAGGTGGTTGTGTTCCCATAGACGGCGCCAAATTTGATCCCGTCCGAAAGCTGAGTCGGATGGAGGTGGGCCTTGATGTACTGGAAGTTGACGGAAAGTTGTTGCGGCGTCCGATCTACCTAGCACCCTCCGAAAGGGTTCACACGGGCAGATGATGAAAGATGATGACCGGGATGATGATGCTAGGGCTTTGCGCACACTCAGACGATCCCACGAGTCGTTAGAGACCAGAAACCAGGGAAAAAGTCCCCGGGTCAGGCCCTCCGATGCTCAAATCAGGTACTTTTTCCCCAGAAGCACAGAGAAAGGACGAAAAGTAAAGAAGTGTAAGAAATGACGAGTGAGCATACCTGCATAAGGGACAAAGCATCCCTTTTTATACTACAATGGATGTTTCTGGGGTCTGGCGGGTGTCAGGGAATGTCGGCTGTCAAGCTTTCTCTGGCGATGAATGACACGCGACACCTCCTTATAGGCCGGCGACAGAACCAAAAAGGTAATGAGCCCCGACTGTTAGCATATTCCCTGACACACTGATTATTCTCTGACAGACAGTTACGATTCCCTTGCTTGCTTGTCTTGTAGTTCATGGCGTCCTCCGTTCGTGATTGCTACGCTAGACCTTTACACTTGCTAACCTCGCTTTGATATCTTGCTAACCCCGATCTGACTTCGCCTTCAGACCTGTGCTTTGAACCCTTTCCTATGCATCTCCTATTACAAACCCTGAACCGTCTTGTCTCTTATTGGCATTACGTGTCGCGCCCTGTATACCTTAGTTTGATTTTGTTTATCCCTGCTTCCAAGATGTGTCTGACTTCGTTTGTCCCGACCTGTATCCTTGGCTAACACATCACGATCTGTATATTTTATCATAAATCTTGACCTGTATACTTGGCTAACACATCCCGACCTACATGTCAGGTCTGTATTCCGACTCGCTGACCGCCGTTATCCATGGCTTGCACGTTACATCCTGTACGCCAGGTCTGTATTCCGACCCGCATCTGTATATTGTTATCCATGGCTTGTACGTTCCGACCTGTACTCCATGCCTGTATCCCGACCTGCTTCTATCCACTGTTATCCATGGCTTGTACATTCCGACCTATACACCAGGCCTGTATCCCGACCTGCTTCTGTTCACTGTTATCCATGGCTTGTACGTCCCGACCTGCACGTCATGTCTGTATTCTGACCCGTATCTGTTTACTGTTATCCATGGCTTGTACGTTCCGACCTGTACGCCAGGCCTGTATCCCGACCTGCTTCTGTTCGCTGTTATCCATGGCTTGTACGTTCCGACCTGTACGTCAGGCCTGTATCCCGACCTACTTCTATCCACTGTTATCCATGGCTTGTACGTTCCAACCTGTATGCTAGGCATGTATCCCGACCTGCTTTTGTTCGATGTTATCCATGGCTTGTACGTCTCGACCTGCACGTCAGGTCTGTATTCCGACCCGCATCTGTTTACTATTATCCATGGTTTGTACGTTCCGACCTGTACGCTAGGCCTGTATCCCGACCTGCTTTTGTCCGCTATTATCCATGGCTTGTATGTTCCGACCTGTACGCCAGGCCTGTATCCCGACCCGTATATGTATATTGTTATCCATGACTTGTACGTTCCGTCCTATACGCCAGGCCTGTACTACGCCAGAGGCCTTTCCCTCTACGCCTTTATATGGCCTGTAGGCCCACTTCTCAGTTGTACTTGGCCTGAGGGCCCAGTTCTGAGCTGTACCTGACCTGTGAACCTCATTCTCAACTGTACCTAGGCTGTGAGCCCCGTTCTTGATTGCTATCGAGGATGGATCTAGTCCAACGTGTAATCCTATCCTTTGACTGCCTAGTAAGCGGAGATTTTGACCACGGCCCGCAAGCTTGACTTCTGACTTCCACGTAAGCTTGACTTCTGACCTCCACGTAAGCTTGACTTTTGACCTCCATGTAAGCTAGACTTTTGACCTCCACGTAAGCTTGACTTCTGACCTCTACGGGGGCTTGACTCCTAACTACATCATCTTACTGACCCCACAATCATGCACCGTATCATATATGTTGATGGATATCATTACTAAAGATTATGCTCGAAAGATGACATTGATTAAAAAGAGGCATTTTCACCAATCTCAAAAAAATATTAGGTATTATTATGACATTGAATGAAAAGCTTGAATAGGGAAATTATATGAATGAGCTTGAAGGGTTTTCAATTGAAGTAAAAATGGTTGTAAACTTAAGAAATCATTATGTGAACTTAAATAGAGTTTTAATGATGGTATATTAAATTTAATAATATCATTGCCTCTTTTGGTTTAGAAAAAAACATTGTTAATCATTACATATACCAAAAGAATAATGGGAACAAATTCTATTTTTAGTCCTATATATTGATCATATATTAATTGTAAGTATCTTGTGGTAGTTTTGATATGGTCAACCAAGTTAAGTTAGGTCATATTGTGTTTGAACCTTGTGTCTAAGTGTGTAGAAACTTATGAACACAAGAAGTCGAGAGGAAGACGCAGCTAGCGAGAAGGATGGCACAGGAAGGGACTCGAAGGGCTCGATGCATCCGAAGGACGAGATGCTACGGAAGAGTACACCAGCGGATGAGATGGAATCGCGTGGCGATCTGAGGGACGAGAAGCCTAGGAGGAAGGCTGCTCGAGGAGAAGGTCGGAGTTGGCCTCTGGTGAGCTCAACTCCGTTTAGCCGGAGAATCACCTACGTGAAGAGATCAGTGTTTAGCTAAGTTGCGCTGTGAAAGGCGCCTTCTATAGCTGGAAGGCGCTTTCGATGAACAGTACAAAGGCGCCTTCCGGCCTTTGAAGGCGCCTTTCGATAGTCGTTGGCCACGAATAGAGTTTTATCCGTTGCGGATAAAACTTATCCGATGGAAAGCACCTTAGACCATCTTGGAGGCGCCTTCAAGATGCGGATAGAGTTTTCCATGGGCTATAAAAAAATCCCTGGACCTAGAAAATAGACAACAACTCTAGTATTCATTTCCTAGTTCTTTTCTGAGTATTCAACGAGTGTAAAAGACTTCTCTGCCTTCAACGAAGGAGATTTTTAGTACTTTTTAATTTGGCTTGGATTAACAACCACCTAGGTTATAACCAAGTAAATTCTTCTATCTCTTTTATTTTGTAATTGTTCAATTAACCTGTTATAATTATGTGATTGCTACTAATCTCATTTGAGAGATCGGGAAAGGTTTCTTTTTATATTTGACAGATAATTCACACCCTCTTGTCGGACCCGCTACACCAATAATTGGTATCAGAGACAGAATGCCTCAGAAAGATTAGCCGCCGACTAAAGCACCGAGATGATGGTCGGACCAAACATCTATCCATCAAAGTTCAAGGGAGAATTTATGACATGGAAGAAGGCATGGAGGTATTCTTTAAAACACACTTTGAATTGCTTTTAATTATTAAATATGATTTTATAGCTCCCAAAGACCCACAAGGAAATGAAAAAGAAGAATACCAATGAACCAAAAAGGAGCAAGCAAATTTCGTAGCAAATAGACGAGCCGAATTTCATCTGCTGAGCATGCTACTTATGCAAGAAGTTAGCAGAATCGACGCCTACGAATCAGCAAAGGAACTTTGGAAGAAGATCCTGGAGCTACACGAAGGTACGTCCGAAGTCAAGCTCGCAAAATGAGATCTGCTCCGGAACCAGCTAACCAACCTTCGGATGAAAGGAGAGTTAGCAGCACAAATGCACACCAAGCTGAAAGAGTTAATAATCGGACTTACGAATCACGGAGAACAGGTAACAAATCGAGATTTGTTAAAGTATATCTTAAATGCTTTCCCTATGACACAAGACTGGACGTCTATAACAGATTCTTATTATATTCCAAAAGATCTAGAAGTACTCTAGAGAGTTTATTTTCTATTTTGATTTTTTTAAAAGATACTAATAAGTATAATTTAGTATCATTAATTATAATTGTATACCATATTTATTTCATTTTATAATTTATTTTCCTTAGATTTTTTCTTCTGACTTATTATATTAAAATAACAAAAAGATTAATTTAATAAAAAAAACAAAATATTAACATAATATGTCACTGTTAATTAACAATTATAGTAAACACTACAACTGATCTGATTATCACATCTTAGTTCTGGATTTATGCGGTAAGTGAATTAGGAGGGAAACCGTTTACTCTGGAGAAATTCGGATCTAAATTATCGAAAAAGAAATAGTTTTTTTTTTTTTAGAATTTCTTAAATGCAAATATTAAAAAAAAAAAAAAAAAAGCTTGAGAGTTCGTGGTCGGCAGGATTCGAACCTGCGCGGGCAAAGCCCACATGATTTCTAGTAATGCCCGATAACCACTCCGGCACGACCACATGCTTGAAACCTTTACAGATTTTATTGTAATTTAAATAATATAATCTAAGTTTGTCATCCGCCCTCCGACGTACGCCGCATGCCCGCCGCCACCAAGCACGTGCCATCGCCCCTCACCTTCTTCCTCTTGCCGCATGCCCGCCGCCACCTCGCTCGTCTTCCACACTATGCTGCACTCGGCCCTCTCCAACCGCGTCCTGTGGACCACCCTCATCGCCGGTCTTGTGCTCAACGGCGACTACCTTGCGGATATCGAGAAGTTCCGCGGCTCGCGGGCCATCAGCGTCCACCACAACAGTTTCGCAATCGCCACCGTGCTCTCTGCCTCCGCCTCCGGCTCTGCCTCAAGACCGAACGCTTCGCTTCGGCTCCCAGGTCCATACCTGTGCGGTCCACAGCTCCCTCGTTGGTCTCTACTCCAACTGCTCCGATCTCGCCAGCGCCAAGCGGGTCCTCCGGACATTGGACTCCGAAAACCCGGTCGTGAGATGAAACCCTCTCCCTTTTTGTCGAAATGCTCCTTCGAGACCATCCGTTGGACGAGTTCACCTTCGCCTCCTCTCTCTACTCCGGCTCCTTCGCCAGCGACTCAGGCATCGGAAGATCCGTCCGTCGTCTGGTTCTCAGGACCATCTTCGTCTCTCACGCCATGTACGCCAAGCTGGGATACTTTCAGTCACTTACGCCCGTGGAGTGTTCGACCAAATGCTTGAGAGGGGGGTGTAGTGAACATTCCCTCCTTTTAAAATAAATAATAATAATAAATCGACCTCTTAATTAATTAATAAAAAATATTTTAATTTTAAAAAATTAATTAATTCATTAATTGAATACAATTTGCTTTATAACCATATAAGAAGCTGAAATCCTCTATCTCAAAATATCTTTGTCTTCATATTTCTTTATTGATCAAATAGGTTACACATCCTGTTGTCGTATATATCTTAAGAATGTCATGATCATCAGAGATAAAATTATTTAAGGGCAAAGGATCCGAATTACCATATAAGATCTATCTCGTCCATAATTAAATATTTTAATTCTAACAACTAACTTTTATTTGAAATAAAATAAAGGAGTTTATTTAATTAAATGATTTATTGAAATTTGAATAATTTTCTCTCTGGACTCCTAACATTAAAGTTGTTTTTTTTCTTTTTTCTTTTTACTAACTTGCATTAAATGCTTTCTCATTAGAGACCAATTGCGATCTCTCATTTTTCCCTTGAATTTGAATGAATATGACTAAAATTCCTTTAATGACAAAATGTATTGTATAAATTCCGTTAAAATAGTTTATTTAATTAAATGGTTTATTCAATAAATAATTATAAGTTGAATCAGAAATTTGAATAATTTTCTTTCTAGACTCCTAACATTAAAGTTTTTTTTCTTTCTATTTTTTTTCTTTTTCTTTTTTACTTACTTGCATTAAATGCTTTCTCATTAGGGACCAATTGAGATCTCTCATTTTTCCCTTGAATTTGAATTTGAATGAATATGACTAAAATTCCTTTAATGACAAAATGTATTGTATTAATAGGATCTTCATTGAGAGTTCATTAGCATACATACCAATATTTTCTTAAGAGGAATTTTGCATTGAGTTTTCCTTTGTTTTGTCTTGCTTTGAGTATTTTTTGAACTATGTTGAAAGATTATTTTACATCATGCTCTCAGGGTAGTGTGAATTGAAATGTCTTGTGACATCTTTTATTTGAATAAAAGCGAATTCGATAGTGTTGCTTCAAGGGAATTACTAGATGTTATTGATGAGGACAAGGTCCCCATTTTACATGGTCTCTAGTAATGTAGTCATTGTCAAACCTTTGGGCATGGAGATTTATATTGCATTTGATGCATCCGTTGAAATGAGACCTGTGGCCACAGTATATAAGGTATTTTAGTTTACTTTATAACTCGTAATTGATAAACCTCACATTCATCAATACTCCGACCATATGCAAATGCGATAACAATACTTGACAGAAAACAAAAACTCGGCGTCCTGTTGGTCATAAAATGGGGAAAATAATGAAAGAAAATCGGATAGCATGGCATAAAATTACAAAAGAGAAAAATACATTACACAATGTAAAATTAGGAACTCGGTTTGTAAGCATTCAAAAAACAATACAAAAGTGAAGGCTAAGGCAGTGCTGTGAGCGTGGATTTTTAGTGAATTCTGGTTTTCTGATTTTGTGGAGTGTAGGAAGGAACAAAATAGGTGGAGTATTTATCAGGTAAGTAATTTCGAACCAAAGTTGGCATACTCTATAAGATCCCAGAAGCAATGCTGGAAGTTGCATGAACCGTCAAGGTATGCTCTGGTATGAACGTCAAGCCTGCAATATTAGAAAAAATTTTAGCTTTCAGTTTCCAACATAACTTTATTGTTCAAGTTATCTTATGATATAAACTAGAAACATAACTCTTCTTCCATCGTTTCACTGTTCTAATAGATAGTTGTGTTTGGTGACTAAACGAAAAAGCATAATTTTTTTTTAAAAAAATTAAGCCTAACAAAAATTTATGATTAGCAAACATAGCCAAAGAAAGTTAAAATTCTTGAATTAAATATGTGTATTATAATATACGCTACATATACTCTCATGTTTTTATTTGTATCTATATGTGTTTTATTTGCAACAGTTTGTTTATTAATGATTTAAATTTCTCTAAATAGAGTAAGTCAATTTTCATTTAGGTGTATTAATTTTTGACTTTTGACACCGCTAAAGGGAAGTCACTCCTATTACTAATTTAGGCAATCAAAAAGAAAGTCCATGAGACTGATTTAACATATCAATGCCTATGTTTTTGCAGATGATTATAGCCAACAATATTAAACTACAATTCTATAACTAGAAAATGACAAAGAAATATCTAAAGTTTGTGAAAAAAACATTTTATTCTATTGATAAGTCACTTGTTGGTACATTAATAACCCAATTCACGATCATGAAATTTAATGAGTTGTAAAGTATGCAAGAACATACCATTAAGAAGACTAATATTGTAGGAAATTTAAAGAGCTTAGGAATGATTATAGATAACTCATTGGTTTAGTTTATTTTCAACTCACTGCCTTCTAAATATAATATTTTTCCAATCAACTATAACACTATTAAGGACAAATGGGAGATTAATAAATTAATCAATTAACTTATTTAGGAGGAATAATAACTTACAAATTTAGAAAGTTATTCCATCAATCATATTATTTAAGGAGTTGGTAAAGCGTTGAAAGTAAAAGCCAGAGTTTTAAGAAAAGCAAATCGATAAAGCTCCTTAGACTAATAAAAAGGAATACAATGATGATAAGCATTGATTCTTTAAAAAATAATATTATCAGAAAGATTACCCAATCAGAAGGTTTGATTTGAAAAGTGTATTAAATACTTATAATGTTTTGAATCAAACTTAATTGATGTTCTTTGTAATACTTGAAGGCTTCTTTCTAGTGCTACTATTTGTGTATTCAATATGAAGCAAAAATTCCTTACAATTCAGACCATAAGTTAAACTAAAAATTTTTTAGGTGGGAAATCATATGAAAGCTCAAATTGACGGGATAGAAACTTACCATTTGGTCTTAAAAACTGGCTATCATTTAAACTTATTGTAGACTCTTTATGTACCTTCAATATCTATGAAAGTCTTAAATACTAGTTATCATTTAGATCTATTGTAAACTCTTTATGTAACTTCAGTATCTATGTACCTTACGTCTCTTTCAAAACATGATGTTTGTGGTTTGGTTTTAATTTTAGACATTATTCTTTTAATTTACGAAAGAAATTTAGATTTATTAGTTATAGAGACTTAATAATGGTTTCTATGGATTGACATTTAATGATAAATTTGTTGGATCCTTACTTTGCATCAATATTATAATTAAGCGTATAATATATTTAATGAAAATTTGACTTATGATAAGTGTTTGGGTTGTATATAAAAAAAACTAGAAAGATTGATAAAGAATGATTGTATAGAATCTAGATTTTAGTGATTTGATTTGTGTAAGTTGCATTAAGGGAAAACAAAATCGATATGATAAGAAAAATACTACAAGAAACACTTAGCTTATTGAAATTATACACAAATGTATGGACCTTTTGTTTCTTCATCATTTGGTGAAGAAAAATATTTTATCACCTTTATTAATGTTTTTTCATATTATAAATACATTATTTGCTTTAAGAAAAGTCTCAAATGGTGAATGTTTTCGAACTATACATTAATGAGATTGAAAAACAATTAGATAAAAAGGTGAAAATTACAATGCCTAATAGGGAGTGAATATATGGAAAATATAATGAAACAAGATACCCTCCAAGCCATTTGCAAAACATTTTTGAAAGATATGACATATGTACATAATATATTGTCAGACACACTGTAATAAAATGGTGTGGCAGAAAGGGGTTACTGCACATTAATGGATATAATTAGGAGTATGATGAGTTATCATTACTAAAATCATTGTGAATGTATATTGATCCCGTCCGAAAGCTGAGTCAGATGGAGGCGGGCCTTGATGTACTGAAAGTTGACGGAAAGTCGCTGCGGCGTCCGATCTACCTACCCTTCGAAAGGGTTCACACGGGCAGACAATGAAAGATGATGACCGAGACGATGATGTTAGGGCTCTGCGCACACTCAGACGAGCCCACGAGTCGTTAGAGACCAGAAACCAGGGAAAAAGTCCCCGGGTCAGGCCCTCCGACACTCAAATCAAGTACTTTTTCCCCAGAAGCACAGAGAAAAGACGAAAAGTAAGAGTAGCCTCTCGCAAGGGCATCGAGCGTTCACTCGAACCTTACCTGAGGATTAGTAGTATTGTAGAAGATTGTAAGTGTTGTGAGTGTGCTCTTAACTTATCAATTTCAATTTCCTTCCGTTTCCGTCTGTGCGCTCCCCTAGTATCAGAGCTTGTCATACTCTTGTTACTTAAGCTTGTTGGTATTATGCAACCTTGAGAAACAAAAGGTCAGATCCTAACTTGGTGGAAAAAGGCAAAGAAAGCTTGAGAATCCAAGGGCACATCTGTATGAGGTTCTCCGGGAAGGAACTGCCCTCGCCTAAAGAACAAGAGTCCTTGTAAGTTCTGATAAGTTTTTATGAGCACTTTCATTATTTCAAGAAATACAATTTCATATCGAGAAGCTCTTTCTGCTACTGATCCTATAGAAAATCCTTCTATTGGTTTTGCCAAGCCAAGCGATTATCAAGGTATTACGCCTGGAATCGCTGCAATCATTAAACAAAATAATACACAAATTCATTTGCTTATCCAAATAGCCGAACCCCTAAGAGATATTCAGCAGGAACTTCGAAAACAAAACAACCCTCCTTTTCCACAAGACTTAGTCTCCAAACTTCAAAACCTATCTCTTGGTCCATCCAAACCCAAAGAAAAACCTGGAAAGCTAAGGGTATTTAAAGACCCATATAAAATCCTAAAGCAAGAACAGGAAAAACTAAAGGGAGTATGACCACCACCAGAACAGAGCAACATCAAGTAGCCACAACACCATTATTTGAAGATCAAATAAGGAGCTACAGAATAAATCAACGACGTCTTTACAATACTCAGCAAGCTGCAAGGAGACTTGGACGTCAACTTACTGGTGGAGCATCATCAAGGTATACCCTTGAACAGCAACTGGAGCCAGAAGCCTAGCTGCAGCTATCCATGCAAGAACGAGCCTCTATAGTACCGACGAAGGTTCTTTATCACTCTAGAAGGGATGACGCCCATCACAGAGTTTATGTTCATAGATTTGAAGAAGCTATACTAGTGACAGACAATCACCAAGTTGACAGGAACTTCATTCAAGAAGAAAGTTTTATGCAACTGCAAAGGAGTCGCATGCAGTATATCCACCTGGGTGTCCTCCAGGTGCGTATTCAGATATTACACAGGCAACATGAAGGAACTATGACACTCATAGTCTTCAGAGACAACCGGTGGCAAGGTGATCAAGTACTTTTGTTTAATAGAACTAACCTCCCGGTCTATATTTCTCAGCAGCAAAAGATTGCGCAGCTGATACTTGAAAAAATAGCTATTCCAGAGGTTTATGAAGTACCTCATCTTAGCTACACAGAAAGGAGGACTAAAGGATTTGGGTCAACTGAAGATCAACATACGTTAGCCCAAAATCAAGCCTCTACTTCACAAAGCCCGAGATATTTTACAACTCAGGATATATTTTCCTTATTACTCCCAAGGGAAACAACGGCAGTCCTTGTTCAGGATGACTCATGCCCAAATAATTTTGAAAAAGCCCATGCAGTGGATACAAGCCCAGGGGCCTCTGCACCACGGTCCATGGAAACTACTCAAAATTATAAGGACACTGACAACTCCTATCTGGACTACATACAATACTTGTCCCAATTAAGTACAAAAACCAAACCGTTATGGGACACTTATCCTGACTCGGATTCTGAATGGACTAACCCCTTTGCAAGCGAAGGTGATGGGAGAAAGGAAACATTTATTGAATTAATCCCAGAAAATTGTGAATGATTTATTGAGTTAATTGCTGCTAATGCTGAAATGGAGTACCCCTGTTTAAGGAGGCTGGTAGAAGAAGTGACACCAACTACTGAGCAAATTTCCTCCACCAGCACCGTAATATCTCCATATCGCCCTCCCACAGACACGGCAATGGGACCACCTTGGTATCCCCCAGCAGCTAACACTATTACAAATCCCCCTGCTTTTCAACCCATATACGAACAACAACCACCAAGAACAATATTTCGAGGAGGAATGAATAATGAGTTATGGACTCTCCCATCTGCACAACAACAAAGTGGGGCGATATTCATAATCCCGGAACAATTGAATCTTTTTGATGATGCCTTTTCAAGATGGGAATCCATTACGAAGAATTTTGTAGCCGCACAATCATTCTCAGACACCAAGGAAAAGGTAGAGTTTATTGAAAATCTTTTAGGAGAGATTGAATAAATAACTTGGGTTCAATGGAGGATGACTTATGCTATAGAATATGATGCCCTCATAACAATTAGTGAAGGAAGGGAAGGGACTCGGAATATATTGTCCCAAATGAGAAGGGTATTCTCTGCAGAAGATCTCACCCAAGGATCTACTGAAATTCAGAATTCTGCTTATAGGGATCTTGAGAAGTTATCATGTGACAATGTCAAGAATATAATCCAGTATATTAATGATTATATGCGGTTAGCAGCCAAGACGGGAAGATTATATGCGGGACCAGAGCTATTAGAAAAATTCTGGCTTAAAATGCCAGGAGATCTCGGAAACCGAATTAAAGCAGCATTTGAAGCAAAGCATCCTGGTCTAACAGTGGGAGTATTCCCTAGAATTATTTTGTCCACAAGTTCTTAGAACAAGAATGCAAAGATGCGACATTTAAAAGGTCACTCAAGGACTTGTCTTTTTGTAGCCAAATTCCAATCCCGGGCTACTATCAAAAAACTGGAACCAAGAGGATGGGAGTAAGGCAGTCAAAGACCTACAAAGGTAAACCCCATAATTCACATGCAAGAATTGAAAAGAGAAAACACTTACTTAGAAATAAGAAATGTAAGTGTTATTTATGTGGACAAGAAGGGCATTTCGCTAAAGACTGTCCCAATGAAAAACGAAATGTAAAAAGAGTTGCTATATTTGAGCAATTGGACTTACCCGACGACTACGACATTCTTTCAGTACAAGAGGGAGAAGCCCAAAGTGATGCCATATTCAGCCTTTCTGAAGGAGAAGATGGTATATATGAGGTACAACAATCTCTGCAAACTCTCCAATTAAACTCTATATATATGCTTGACTTAGAAAATGGAGGATACCGGCAACAAATAAAGTTAACAGATGCGCAGTCTAATTGCCTGCACCAGTGGAAACATAATGAAAGGATATTTTCTCCTCAATCCCATATATGCACCTGCTGCAAAAGGGCAACCGTACAAAGGGCAAGAATCCACTGCCTAGACTGCTTCCTCACGATCTGCAATCTTTGTGGACCTTATTACTTCAACAAGGAGGTACCGGTTACCCCTGCCCCTGCAACGATATTTAATCCTAACAATTTAATACAGGAGCAGGGAAATTATATTATATGGTGTGAAGAAGAAATAAGAAGGTTGCAAGAAGAAGTAAAATACTTCAAGACTCAATATGAGGCACTACAACTCGAAAAGGAATTACAAAAGGATTTTCAAGACTTAGGAGAAGAAGATGAGGAAGTCGCTCATATGTTGATTGAAGAAATAGCTGCCTCCAATTCTAGCCCCAGGTTGGTAAAAAATATGTTGTATAATCTAACAGTTGAAATAGATATTCCAGGAATTCCTAAGTTCAAACTAAAGGCAATACTTGACACGGGGGCAACTACCTGCTGCGTTGATCAGAGGTCAGTTCCAAAAGATTCATTGGAACAAAACACATTCACAGTATGTTTCAGCGGGGTAAATTTGCAGCAGACTACAAAAATGAAACTAAAAAACGGCAGGATGATGATTGGTGACAATATCTTCATAATTCCTTACACCTACAGTTTTCCTATGACTCTGGGGGACAACATCCAATTTATCATTGGATGCAATTTTATAAGAGCTATGCACGGAGGATTAAGAATTGAAGGCAATACGGTAACATTCTACAAGAACCTGACCACTATAAATACATTGCCTTCTGTTAATGCAGCCATTGAGGAACTCGAGCTGGAGGAAGAAGAATACATTCAAATAAAGGAGATGGTTCATATATCAGTTGGAAGAAGAAATTTATCTTTTGAACAAAAATTTGGACCTCTCTTACAAAAGTTAAAGGAGCAAGGAGTAATTGGGGAAAACCCCTTGCAACACTGGCAGAAAAACCAAATCGTATGTCAGCTGGATATAAAAAATCTAGAGTTTATTATTGAAGATAGGCCTCTGAAGCATTTGACTCCCACTCAGAATGAAGCTTTCTCAAAACATGTTAAGGCCTTATTGGATCTAAAGATTATTTGTCCAAGTAAAAGCAGGCACCGAACCACGGCTATCATTGTAAACTCTGGAACTACTGTCGACCCAATCACAAAAGAAGAAAAGAAAGGAAAGGAAAGACTGGTATTCAACTATAAGCATCTAAATGATATCACACACAAAGACCAGTACAGTCTACAGGGTATTAATATCATCCTTAAAAAGGCCAGTAATAGTTGTATATTTTCAAAATTTGATTTGAAAAGTGGCTTTCATCAAGTTGCTATGCACCCTGATTCTATTGAATGGACGACATTCTGGGTCCCTGATGGATTATATGAGTGGCTAGTTATGTCATTCGGTCTTAAAAATGCACCAGTGATTTTTCAAAGAAAAATGGACTAATGCTTCAAAGGAACAGAAGATTTTATTGATGTATACATAGACGATATACTGGTATTCTCCCCAGATGAAAAGAGTTACGAGCAACATCTTCAGAAGATGCTCAGTATTTGCCAAGACAATGGGTTAATATTAAGCCCAACAAAAATGAAAATAGCGGTACTAGAAATTGAATTTCTAGGCGCTATAATTGGCAACTGCAGGATCAAATTACAACCCCATGTGATTACAAAAATTGCAGATTTCAATGACAACGAGTTGAAAACTACCAAAGGGATGCGATCTTGGCTAGAGTTGTTAAACTATGCTAGAAACTATATTCCTAACCTACGAAAATTACTAGGGCCTCTATATGCCAAAACATCTCCTAATGGAGAAAGGAGATTAAATCAGCAGGACTGGGATTTAATCAGGCAAATTAAAACCAAGGTGAAACAATTACCAGACCTTGAGCTACCCCCACCAGAATGTTATATGATCTTTGAAGTAGACGGATGTATGGATGGATGAGGCGGAATTTGCAAATGGAAAAGAAAGAAATTTGATCCTATTTCCTCTGAGAAGATTTGTGCTTATTCAAGTGGTAAATTTAACCTACCAAAGTCAACTATTGATGCGGAGATCTATGCGGTCATGAATACAATGGAAGCTTTAAAAATATATTTTTTGGACAAATCAGAGCTCCTGATCAGGACAGACTGCCAAGCTATTATTAGCTTTTTCGGAAAAACAGCTAACCGTAAACCTTCCCGAGTTAGATAGATTCCCTTCACGGATTATATTACCGGAGCTGGACCAACAGTACAATTTGAACACATAGACGGCAGAAATAATCAGATAGCTGACTCTTTATCCCATCTAATTCTGTGTTAATATTTTCAGAATGGCCGGAACAGCATTTAGGCCAGTTGGCGCTGCTAGCACCAACCATCACAGAAGTAACGAATCAACCACACCCGCAAGCGCAGGATCTACTGAACAAGATGATTCAAGCCCTTTTGAAATCGTTGAACAATACCAGCAAAAGATCAATTCAAGACATGAGAGACCAGTCCCACTCGATGAGTACCACCAGATCTCAGAAGATTTACACACTATTGGACAGAGAGCAGCAATCAGAGCTGTCAATGCTCTACAGCAACTCAGGCTTATCCACTCCCTTAAACGACAAGAGTGTAACCAGTGTTGAGGAAAGGACAACGGTGGAACGACTGGCACCCAACAGTAGAACAATGTGACAGACAACTATCACATGCCAGATATCTTCTTCAAGATTGTATGACAAGGATGAGCAACTTTAAGGTCTAAAGGACAGCAGACGTGATGGACCCAAAGAAAAAGAAGATTCACACGTGGAGCAAAATGTAATTAAAGTATGTATAATAATGCACTACTTTATAAAAGTAGATGCGTACTACTAAAGATGTGAAGTGCTTCTTATCCCTTTATCAACAAATGTGATGATGGGGCCCAATGAGCACCCAGCGTTTGCTATAAGGAGGTAAGAGTAGCCTCTCGCAAGAGCATCGAGCGTTCACTCGAACCTTACCTGAGGATTAGTAGTATTGTAGAAGATTGTAAGTGTGCTTGTGAGTGTGCTCTTAACTTATCAATTTCAATTTCCTTTCGTTTCCGTCTGTGCGCTCCCCTGGTGTGACAAGTAAGAAATGACGAGTGAGCATATCTGCATAAGGGACAAAGCATCTCTTTTTATACTGCAATGGATGTTTCTGGGGTCTGGCGGGTGTCAGGGAATGTCAGCTGTCAGGCTTTGTCTGGTGGTGAATGACACGCGGCACATCCTCATAGGCCGGCAATAGAACCAAAGGAGTAATGAGCCCTGACTCTTAGCATATTCCCTGACACACTAATTATTCTCTGACAGACAGTTACGATTCCCTTGCTTTCTTGTCCTGTAGTGCCTGGCGTCCTCCGTTCGTGATTGCTACGCTAGACCTTTACACTTGCTAACCTCGCTCTGATATCTTGCTAACCCCGATCTGACTTCGCCTTCAGACCTATGCTTTGAACCCTGTCCTATGCATCTCCTATTGCAAACCCTGAACTGTCTTGTCTCTTATTGGCATTACGTGTCGCGCCCTGTATACTTTAGTTCGGTTCTGTTTATCCCTGCTTCCAAGCTGTGTCTGACTTCGTTTGTCCTGACCTGTATCCTTGGCTAACACATCACAACCTATATATTTTATCATAAATCTTGACCTGTATCCTTGGCTAATATATCCCGACCTACATGCCAGGTCTGTATTCCGACCCGCATCTATTTACTATTATCCATGACTTAAACGTTCCGACCTGTACGCCAGGCCTGTATCTGACCTGCTTCTGTCCACTGTTATCCATGGCTTGTACGTTCCGACTAGTACGCCAGGCCCTCCGACGCTCAAGTTAGGTACTTTTTCCCCAAAAGCATAGAGAAAGGATGAAAAGTAAAGATGAGTAAGAAATGACGAGTGAGCGTACCTGCATAAGGGACAAAGCATCCCTTTTTATATTGTAATGGATGTTTCTGGGTCTGGCGGGCGTCAGGGAATGTCGGCTGTCAGGCTTTGTCTGGCGGTGAATGACACGCGACACCTCCTTATAGGCCGGCGACAGAACCAAAAGGGTAATGAGCCCTGACTGTTAGTATATTCCCTGACACACTGATTATTCTTTGACAGACAGTTACGATTCCCTTGCTTGCTTGTCCTATAGTGCCCGGCGTCCTCCGTTCGTGATTGCTACGCTAGACCTTTACACTTGCTAACCTCGCTCTGATATCTTGCTAACCCCGATCTGACTTCGCCTTCAGACCTGTGCTTTGAACCCTGTCCTATGCATCTCCTATTGCAAACCCTGAATCGTCTTGTCTCTTATTGGCATTACGTGTCGTGCCCTGTATACCTTAGTTCGGTTCTGTTTATCTCTGCTTCCAAGCTGTGTCTGACTTCGTTTGTCCCGACCTGTATCCTTGGCTAACACATCATGACCTGTATATTTTATCATAAATCCTGACCTGTATCCTTGGCTAACACATCCCGACCTACATGCCAGGTCTGTATTCCGACCTGCTGACCGCTGTTATCCATGGCTTACACGTTACGTCCTGTACGCCAGGTCTGTATTCCGACACGCATCTGTATATTGTTATCCATGACTTGTACGTTCCAACCTGTACGCCAGGCTTGTATCCCGACCTGCTTCTATCCACTGTTATCCATAGCTTGTACGTTCTAACCTGTACGTCAGGCCTGTATCCCAACCTACTTCTGCCCGTTGTTATCCATGGCTTGTACGTCCCGACCTACACGTCAGGTCTGTATTCCGACCCGTATCTATTTACTGTTATCCATGGCTTGTACATTCCGACCTATACACCAGGCCTATATCCCGACCTGCTTCTGTCCGCTGTTATCCATGGCTTGTACGTTTTGACCTGTACACCAGGCCTGTATCCCGACCCGCATCTGTATATTATTATCCATGGCTTGTACATTCCGACCTGTACGCCAGGCCTGTACTACGCCAAAGGCCTTTCCCTCTACGCCTTTATATGGCATGTAGGCCCACTTCTTAGCTGTACCTGGCCTGAGGGCCTAGTTCTTGTTGGGACCGAAAAGTAGCTAGAGGGGGGGTGAATAGCTCTTCACGTGCTAGGTGCTCGTCGTTGCTTGTTTCTTCAAAGATGCGCAGCGGAAATACAAGAAACAAACCACACAACGCTAACAAGGTTGGTTTACTTGGTATCCACCTTACAAGAGGTGACTAGTCCAAGGATCCACACCTACTCACGCACCCTCCACTATGAATAACACTCCTTTATGGTAACTACCAAAGGCGGAGAAGCCCTACAACACTCTCAATACAAGGAGAAGAAAGGGAAATACAGGATAATCAAAAGCTTACTGGATGTGTAATAAAAACCCTAACCCTAACTTCTTCTTCTTGCTTTTGATCCGCCTCTTGACTTGGGAAACCTCCAAGAACCTTCAAGAACTGGCGATCTGAGCTTGAGAGAAGTGTGGAGAAGTCGCTGGTGTAATCTGAGATGAAATCGTGAAAGCTCTGCCGCAGCCATCGCACGCCTGCAGCTCAAATACGACGCAACGGTTGGATCCCGATCGATTCGAAAGTTCCCAATCGATCGGGGAGGCTTTGGATCGATCCACGGATCGATCCAGAGCGCCTCTGTGCTCTGGGAAAACACCTGGATCGATCCACAGATCGATCCAGCGCTTATCGCGCGAACCAGTAGCGTCCCAATCGATCGGCTGATCGATTGGGACCTCTGGATTGATCCACTGATCGATTGGGACCTCTGGATTGATCCACTGATCGATCCAGAGGCTCTCTGTTCGCTGGGAAAGACCTGGATCGATCCACTGATCGATCCAGAGGCTCTCTGTTCGCTGGGAAAAGCCTGGATCGATCCATTGATCGATCCAGCTCTTGGCTTTTGCCCAAAACCAAGTCCCAAGCCTCTCAAACCAACATTCGGTCAACCTTAACCTGTTGGTATATCATGCCTAGCATCTGGTCACTCCCTTGACCTGCCAGGTCTCCCCACCAAGTGTCCGGTCAATCCCTTTGACCCACTTGGACTTTTCTCTTCGTGCCAAGTATCCGGTCACTCCCTTGACCTACTTGGACTTCCACCAGATGTCTGGTCAATCTTGACCCATCTGGATTTCCCCGTGCCTGGTTTCACTCACCAGGTCTTTCACCTAGCTTAACTTACTAGGATTTTCACCTGGCTTCACTCACCAGGATTTTCTCCTGCCTGGCTTCACTCACCAGGACTTCCAATCTGCCTAGCTTCACTCACTAGGACTTCTCTTCTGTCTGGCTTCACTCACCAGGACTTTCTTCTGCCTGGCTTCACTCACTAGGACTTTCAATCTGCCTAGCTTCACTCACTAGGACTTCTCTTCTGCCTGGCTTCACTCACCAGGACTTTCTTCTGCCTAACATCCCAGTTAGGACTTCCCAGTCAGGTATCCGGTCATCCTTGACCTACTTGACTCTTCTTCAATCAACCTTGTATTGTCAAACATCGAAACCCAAACCAAGATTCAAGCTTGGTCAACCAGGTCAACCTTGACCTGAGGGATGTTGCACCAACAGTTCTCAGCTGTACCTGGCCTGTGAACCTCATTCTCAGCTGTACCTGGGCTGTGAGCCCCATTCTTGATTTCTATCGAAGATGGATTTGGTCCAACGTGTAATCCTATCATTTGACTGCCTCGTAAGCGGAGATTTTGACCACGACTCCGCGAGCTTGACTTCTGACTTCCACGTAAGCTTGACTTTTAACATCCACGTAAGCTTGACTTTTGACCTCCACGTAAGCTAGACTATTTGTCACGCCCCGGGGGAGTCCCTGTCCGAAGAAATTTCGACAACATCTCCCCTGTACGGGTGACAATCTGTGACATATATACAATGCCCTCAGGGCCACATATACCTCGGCCAACATGGTCGGAATAATAACAATAAAATATCTAAACAACCACTAAGTTATATATGTAGCAGCCTACTCAGCTGTACTAAAACCAAAACACAGCGGAAAAATGATAGAAAATCAAATACAACCCAAAATACAAAACTACTAGCCGGCTAGGCTTACACAACCATCAAACAACACAAAATACCACATAACAACACTCCAGCGCCAAAACCAGAATATACAATGCTAAGTACTCTTAATACATAAAAACAAATAAAGCATAAATGAAACCGGTAAGTCTTCTGATGTGACGTGAGAACCGACGGACAGGATACTCCAAGTGACTCCATAAACAACCTGGTACCTGAAAAGATAGTGTCCACGAGGTGAGTTCAACAACTCAGCAGATACCTAGTTGACATGTATAGTAAACTATAACAAATAGTAATAACTATGGAGTACAGTCTCCTGGACAAAAGCTGGAAAATGCACAATAGAAAATGCTGAAGAGAACTGTACTCACCAGGGCCTCCTATCAGAATAGTCAGGTCGTCAGACCAAGAGTATCATAAATCCTGTATGCATGTAAAACATATGCATCCATCCAAATGCAGCATATAAATGCAACAAACACAATCAGTAAATGCATAAATGCATATGATGTCAATGACATGGTCACCCCTGACGTTAGTCAGCCATCTCACACACAATGGTGAGACCGAGTGGTTAGGGTTGTGACAACCGTGCACTCTGCCGTCACTGCTCCTGATGAGTGACCGAGTGGACGGGATGTTGTCGGAGTACACCTATCCTCCTACCCCAAATTATAAATGGGGGAGCGCAATGCTCTCATCTCCCGGTACACGATGACGGGGAGGGATCCCGGCGTGCGACCACGCTGCAATACACTACCCATGAGCGTCCCAGTGGAGCACCACCGAGCAAACTGACGTGCTACCATGCTGCGTCACGCTACCCATGAGCGGACCAACGGAGCACCGACAGAGATGAAACTGGCGATGTACTCAACAATAATGGAGCTGACTACCGCGCAGCATGCAATCATGCGAGATGATGCATGCCACTAAGCATGGCAATAACCTGATCAGCATAGCAATATCCATATATATAAAATATGTACCGTAATATCGATGGTCAAATCTGAAGACCTAAGGTACACAAGTCAGGTAGGGTATAAAACCCTAGGTCTTGAGCATAATAAGGCATGGTATGCCACTACCATATGAGCATATATATAATCATGTGGGTACTAACAAAAAATGCATAACAGGTGAGCAAACAAGCATGTAACAGGTATCCGGTAGTGACATATCGAAACAAGAACAAACATAATTATTACTAAAGGCTATAACCTACTAAACATATCAACATGACATTATCAAAGATA
Source organism: Zingiber officinale (assembly GCF_018446385.1). Taxonomy (NCBI): domain Eukaryota; kingdom Viridiplantae; phylum Streptophyta; class Magnoliopsida; order Zingiberales; family Zingiberaceae; genus Zingiber; species Zingiber officinale. The sequence continues at coordinate 48,013,681 of NC_056002.1, read as the reverse complement.
AGTCAAGGTACCCGCCTCCAATATGATAGTCCAAACCGGTCCAAATTCGACGTCGAGATACTCGTCTCGCGTCAAAGTCCTGTGTCACCAATAAATAAATATTTTATTTAGCTACACTCCTATAAATAGCTAAATAAAATATTTTTCACTAAATTAGGGCAATAACCCTAATCAACAATAACATAAACCTAATCCATAATCCAACTTATACCAAATTCAACCCATCTATCAAATCCCTACCCTTACCTCAAGTTCACAGTCGTTCTCGCTGCTGGAATCCAAGAGTTGCTGCCCAATAGGGTTGTTCGCCACTAGAAGGTGGCTGTCGGAAAATGGGTGGCTGCTGGAAGACCCTCCTCACTGCCCAGATCCAAAAGGAAACACCCAATCAACACAATACCGAGATGAGATACACCAATCACCACTAGGAAGCGTACCTACCTCCAAGATCACTGCTAGGCGACCCCATGCTCACGCCATCAGTCAGGGGAAATGATCAGGAAACTGGCAGAGGTAGGGCAGAGGTGGCACAGTCGAGGCTAGGTGGCTGCGGCGGTGGAGAACTAGGGCACTACTAGGCCCATCGGTGGCGTGGCAGCACTGGTGATCAGCAACCAGTGCCGAGGCGTGAGGTCGGCAGAGGGGTGGTCATTGCCGTCGCTAGGGCAGAGAGTGGCTTGATGTCACACGAGAGGGGCGGCGCAAGAGGAGGAAAGGATCAAGAGGGTGGCTCGACCGCCAGTGGCTCGCGCTCGCTGGCGCTTGGGCAGGGACAGAGGAGATGAGAAGGGCGGCGTCGGTAGGAAGGGGTCAGCGGCGTGGGGGAAGAAATAAGGAGAAGAAGAGAAGTGTCGGCCTTTCTTTGGTCCCGACTTTATGTACGCGGGAGGAGAAGAAACTGCCGTGGTTAGGGCACGCGGTGGTTCGGCGGGGGGAAGAAGAAGGGTGCGGGCGAGGCTCGGGTCAGGGCAGGGGGAGAAGAAAAATAAGAAAAAAGAAATAGGAAAAGAAATAAAGCTTTTTCTCGCTCAGTGGGGTAGATTAAACAGGCTTTTCCGGGCCCCGTTTTTATCCCCGTAACCTGAGCCATATGATCTCCGAAAAATTCCAGAAAAATTTCTAAAAATTCCCTTATCATTATTCGCCATTTTTTGATATTTTACATTCTCCCCCACTAATAAGAATTTGGTCCCCAAATTTCGTTATCTACCATCAACATGTACTAGCAAAAGCTAAACAATATAAATGCTGAACGGTAAATTAAATCACATAAGAATTTGGTCCCCAAATTTCGTTATCTACCATCAACATGTACTAGCAAAAGCTAAACAATATAAATGCTGAACGGTAAATTAAATCACATACCTCAAGTAAAAAGATGGGGGTATCGAGCTCGGATAATATCCTCGAGCTCCCAGGTAGCCTCCTCGTCTGAATAATGCTGTCATCCGACTTTAACCAGCCGGATAGTCTTGTTCCGCAACTGACGCTCTTTCCGGTCTAGAATCCATAGCGGAATCTCCTCATAAGTGACGTCAGGCTGAACGGGAACTGAGATATCTGTCAGCACATGTGTCGGGTCAGGTACGTATCTCCTCCATAGATACGTGGAATACGTCGTGAACACCTGCCAGGGACGGTGGTAGTGCCAGACGGTAAGCTACTGCTCCAATCCTCTCCAAAATCTGGAAAGGTCCAATGTATTGCGGGGCTAGCTTACCTCTAAGGTCAAATCTCTTCACGCCTTTCGTGGGTGAAACTCGCAGAAAAATACATGGTCGCATGTAGAGAACTCTAGGGTCTGCGTCTCCGATCTGCATAAACTCTTCTGACGGTCCTGCGCCTCTGACATCCTTCGTCTGATAGTAAGGACCAACTCTACCTCATGCTGAGCTCTATGAGGTCCCAACAACTGGGCCTCTCCAACCTCATCCCAGAGGGTGGGTGTCCGACAAGGCCTACCATACAACGCTTCAAACGGTGCCATCAAGATAGCCGAATGAAAGCTGTTGTTGTAGGTGAATTCTACCAATGACAAGTGGTCCTCCCAACTGCCTCCAAAATCCAATACACAAGATCTCAACAAGTCCTCTAAAGTCTGAATAGTCCGCTCTGACTGTCCATCTTTCTGTAGATGGAAAACTATATTGAAACAGAGCTGAGTGCCCAAGGCCTGCTGCAGACTCTGCCAGAAACGAGACATGAACCGGGGGTCTCTATCCGAAATAATAGTCAAAGGGACACCATGTAATATGATAATCTCCCGGCAATACATATCTGCCAATCGATCCAGGGAATCAGTCTTCCGGATCGCTTAAAAGTGCATGGATTTGGTTAATCGACCAACGATTACCCAAATCGCGGCATAGCCTCGTCGTGTCCTAGACAAACCCACCATAAAGTTCATAGTAATGTGTTCCCATTTCCACTCAGGAATAGGAATCCGCTGAAATAATCCGGCAGGTATCTGGTGCTCAGCCTTCACTTGCTGACAGACAAGACATCTAGCTACAAATTCCTCGATGTCTTTCTTCATACCGTTCCACCAATAGGAACACCTCAAATCTCGATATATGCGAGTCCCACCTGGATGGATCGGAAATCGAGAGCGATGAGCCTCCTGAAGTAGCTCCTATAAGACCGGTTGAGACTGAGGTACGCATAATCTGCCTCGGAAGTATATAATACCCTCTTCATCTCGTGTGAACTAGGTCTGCTGTCCAGAAGAAGCTATCTGGCTGCCAATAAACGACAAATGCAGATCATCGGCCTGGGCATCTCGGATCCTCGTCCTGATCGATGACTGAGCAACCATGGTAACCAGAATACCCTCCTCTGTCTGTCCCTACTCCTGAAGGCCCAACTCGGAGAAACCTTGAACCAAGTCTGTAACTGAAACTCGGTGGTAAGCCAAAGCCCCTCTGGACTTCCTGCTGAGTGCATCGACAACCACATTAGCTTTTCCCGGGTGGTAGCTAATGGTACAGTCATAATCCTTCAGGAATTCCATCAATCTCCTCTGTCGGAGATTAAGTTTCTTCTGGGTGAAACTATATTTGAGACTCTGTGATCCATGAGAATCTCAAAGGAAATGTCGTACAGATAATGCCGCCAAAGGCAAAAATAGTGGCGGCCAACTACAAGTCATGTACTGGGTAGTAGTTCTCATGCTCCTTCAACTACCGAGAAACATAGGAGACTACCTTGTCGTGCTGCATCAAAACAGCGCCCAAACCCTGTAGAGAAACATCGGTGTTGAGTACGAATCCGTTCTCTCCAGAAGGCAAAATCAAAACTGGTGCCGATACTAACCTCCGCTTCAGCTCCTTAAAGCTGGTCTCACAGGCTTCTGACCAAGTGAACTTCACGCCTTTTCTGATCAGGCGTGTCAGTGGTATAGCTAGACGGGAGAACTCTCGACTAAAGGTCTGTAATATCCTGCCAGTCCCAAGAAACTGTGGATCTCCTGCACTCATTTCGACTACTCCCATCTGGTGACAGTCTCGATCTTCTGAGGGTCTACTGAAAATACCTCGGCTAGAGACCACATGACCCAGAAAATCGACTGAAGATAGCCAGAAGGCACACTTGCTGAACTTCGCGTATAGCTGATGTCTTCGAAAAGTCTCCAATACTATGCAAAGATGCTATGCATGTTCCTCCTCGGAACGCGAGTAGATCAGTATGTCGATGAAAATGACAACGAACTGATCTAGATACTCCATAAAGATGCGGTTCATCGGATCCATAAATACCGATGAAGCATCGGTAAGCCCAAATGACATTACCAAAAACTCATAATGTCTGTACAACAAATATTCTCATCCAGAGATCCCTGATAACAAGTCCGAAATCTGATCACTAACTTTAAATCACCAAAGAATAGATCATCTAATGTGAGGGCAATACTCCATCACAAGAAATACTACATATGTAGGAGCAATGCTCTACCACCAATAAGGCAACCTATATGGGAGCAGCGCTCCAACACAACAATCCAAAATATGTGGGAGCAACGCTCCATCACAACCATCTAATATATGTGGGAGCAACGCTCCACTACAATCAATCCATAATATGTGGGAGCAACGCTCCACCACAATAATCCAAAATAAATGGGAGCAACGCTCCACCACAATAATCTAAAATAGGTGGGAGCAATGCCCCACCAAAACAATCCATAATATATGACCAAGACATCTTACTATCCAACTAGAGACTACACGAGATCACTCTACCACATATCACTGTGGCAGCCAGGGGTATAATAACCTAGTAATCAAATCAAATTCATCGTCAACTCTATCAACATCCTAGTGGGTCACCCACCAATAGGAGAATTAGTTGACAGGGTAATACAACGAATGACATAATGTAGACACTCCACATTCTACATTCAACATAAGTAGAATCATCATGATGCCACCAACAATACACTTGGCACACGTGCACACACAACATAGGTATGATCGACATAATCCTCCAATCAGTACACACCCAACACACTTATAACACAGGTATAAATTAGTGTGATACATCCAACAATGCATACCGAACCCGTGTGCATATATCAACGTAGGTATAATCGACAATACACCCCAAACAACACTCACCTAACATATATATAACCATGCCAAGAGTATAATCAACATAATACTTCTAATAAATCATAATAAACACGAGTGTACACACAGAACAAATATAATCAACAAGATATCTCCCATAATACTCCAAACACATGTACACATATCAAAACACAGATTTAATCGACATGATACCTTCAATAATACATTCTGACACATACATCTATCTACATAGCTATAATCCACAAAGAATCCACAATAACCATATCGGAACATGTATACAAATACTACCTGCAAATGGACAGTCTATCACAGGACTACTACAACACATAACAATCATATGTGCATGCAACATAGATATGAATAATCAGCATATATAACCCAAATCAACCTGACATTCCCTTTGTTACCTTCTAAGTTATCCAACTAGGTACATACAGTCAAAAATTAAAGTCCACATGGAATAGGATACATCAATCCTCTATAAACTGATCACACCGACAATGGTATACGGCTAATTCAGTCTTTTCCACGTCCGTACAAGCCATGTACTCAAATGTGCTCTAGATACCCAACTAAGCACAAATTGTTAGTTAGAGCCCTAGAGCCAATCATTTGATGATTGTATGGACTCATTGTATCATATTCTTGTATATTAATAAAGGCATTTGTTTGGTTATTATACCTATTTGTATTAGTACCAAATAGACTAAGTATAATAGCGTCCTTGAGTAGAAGGTTCATACCTATATCAATCGATTAGTTGAATCGATAGTGAGATGATATAGGGAACACTACTCTAAATCATTCCTAGTCGAGTATTAACATTCAGGGACAATGTTAATGCAATAAGACTATCTTGTAGGTCAGCTCGATGACTTGATCTCACAAGTCATGGATATAGAGATATCAAGCTGACACATGGGTATACATTGGAGAATGTATACTGAATGACCCGCCATGAGAAAGTATCATGGATCGTTATATGAGTGTCATATACTTTCTCATGTGGCTATTAGTATGACTATTAGTCCTTAGACTTGAAGTCACCATGGATCCCTACATAAGGAGTTATGTACTTTGGTTTCGTCAAACGTCACCCGTAACAGGGTAGACTATAAAGGCGATTACTGGGTATGTAACAAATTATGCAGAGGGATGTGAGTGATGTAGATGGGATCTATCCCTCCCATATGACGGGAGCGACATCAATATTCTTGATAGAGTTAGACCACGAAGTGCATGACTATGCCCAAATGAGTCAACATTAGATGTTGAGCTCATTTGATCGAGTGAGTCTACTTGGAGTTCAAGATTTAGATTGATTAGAGGATGACACGGTCTATGCCTCATATTGATCAATCTAGATGTCTAGGATAGAAGGACAATGACATATTTTGTGAGGAGTCACAATTGGTAGTCACAAGGTGATGTCGGATCTCGACATTCTTGTAACTTGGGTAGTAATGATGTGTTGCTAGATACCGCTCATTACTTATGCTCCTAAATGGGTTTAGGGCATTGCCAACGTTACAAGAACCTATAGGGTCACACACTAAGGACAATTAGATGGAGATTTGGTTCATATGATGAACTAAGAGGATTAGATTCATTTGATGAATCATATTGGATTAAGAGTAATCCAAATTGGGCTAATTGAGTTGGACTCAAGTTGATTCATGTATTCAATGAGTCTAATTTAGATTATGACTCATTAAATCAACTTAATTTAATGAATTAGATTCATTATATTAAGTTGGCTTGAATCATATGGTTGGATTAGATCAACCATGAGAGAGATTTGATCAAGTTTGACTTGATTTGAGAGGAAGAGAAAAAGTCATGTTTGACTTGACTTTTTGCCACATCACTAGTGAGTTGACAAGATGTGGATCAATAGGATTGCTCCACATTACAAGCCTCCATAGCATTTAATGTGGCCGACCCACATTAAATGAGGAGGTTACACTTGTTGCCATGTCATTTAGTGAGGTGGCAAGATGTGGACCAATAGTGTTGATCCACATCATCCTAGAGTGCCACCTCATGGGGGTTACAACTCTTAATGGTCTCCACATTAATTGGAATTAATGTGGGGGTTACACCTCCTAGAAGGTGGCCGGCCACTTGAATGTGGAGAACAATTTTCATTTTTGATTATTCACTCTTCTTCTCCCTTGGGTGCTCTCTCTTCTCCTTCTCCCATTCCTTGGCCGAACACTCCATTGGTGCTAGCACACCTTGTGTTTTGGTCATCTCCTTCTACTTGTGTCCGTGTGGATACATATAGAGGTTGTCTACTTTGACAACTAGAGATCCGGCGACATCTTGGACAAGCGGGAACGCGAAGGGCTTCACTACAAGGGTAATGATCTTAACTTTAGTGTAGATCTAAAGTTTTTACAAACTCGTACAAGAAAAAGGTTTTTCGATAATTTTGTTTACGAATCTTTGCATGAGATCCATGGCTTTGGGTGACTCGGGGTTTCCGCGACGCGAAAAAGCGATTTTCGCGGCCCGAAGAACCCAAAACAAATAACCCAAAGATTCAAACCTCTAAAAATAGAGTATGACAATCTCCTACTGATTGGACCAACAAAATTAAATCGGTCATCTACTAACTAATGAAGAATACATTAATCCTCCACAAATAACTAAAGTATATCGATCCACGACTACCCAAATCAACAAGTGTAAATCAGATTTATTCTGACCGATGTAACAAGAGTAAATAAATTATCTACTGATGAAATTAACTAAGATAAAACGGTATTCTACTGGCCCCGGGGGAGTCCCTGTCCGAAGAAATTTCGACAGCATCTCCCCTGTACGGGTGACAATCTGTGACATATATACAATGCCCTCAGGGCCACATATACCTCGGCCAACACAGTCGAAATAATAACAATAAAATATCTAAACAACACACAGTTATATATGTAGCAGCCCACTCGGCTGTACTAAAACCAAAACACAGCGGAAAAATGATAGAAAATCAAATGCAAACCAAAATACAAAACTGCTAGCCGGCTAGGCTTACACAGCCATCAAACAACACAAAATACCACATAACAACACTCCAGCGCCAAAACCAGAATATACAATGCTAAGTACTCTTAATACATAAAAACAAATAAAGCATAAATGAAACCGATAAGTCTTCTGATGTGACGTGGGAACCGGCGGGCAGGATACTCCAAGTGACTCCATAAACAACCTGGTACCTGAAAAGATAGTGTCCACGGGGTGAGTTCAACAACTCAGTAGATACCTAGTTGACATGTATAGTAAACTATAACAAATAGTAATAACTATGGAGTACAGTCTCCTGGATAAAAGCTGGAAAATGCATAATAGAAAAGGCTGAAGAGAACTGTACTCACCAGCGCCTTCTATCAGAAAATCAGGTCGTCAGACCAAGAGTATCATAAATCCTGTATGCATGTAAAACATATGCATCCATCCAAATGCAGTATATAAATGCAACAAACACAATCAGTAAATGTATAAATGCATATGATGCCAATGACATGGTCACCCCTGACGCCAGTCAGCCATCTTATACACAATGTGAGACCGAGTGGATAGGGCTGTGACAACCGTGCACTCTGCCGTCGCTGCTCCTGATGAGTGACCGAGTGGACGGGATGTTGTCGGTGTACACCTATCCTCCTACCCCAAATCATAAATGGGGGAGCGCAATGCTCTCATCTCCCGGTACACGATGACGGGGAGGGATCCCGGCGTGCGACCACGCTGCAATGCACTACCCATGAGCGTCCCAGTGGAGCACCACCGAGCAAACTGATGTGCTACCACGCTGCGTCACGCTACCCATGAGCGGACCAACGGAGCACCGACAGAGATGAAACTGGCGATGTACTCAACAATAATGGAGCTGACTACCGCGCAGCATGCAATCATGCGAGATGATGCATGACACTAAGCATGGCAATAACCTGATCAGCATAGCAATATCCATATATATAAAATATGTACCGTAGTATCGATGGTCAAATCTGAAGACCTAAGGTACACAGGTCAGGTAGGGTATAAAACCCTAGGTCTTGAGCATAATAAGGCATGGTATGCCACTACCATATGAGCATATATATAATCATGTGGGTACTAACAAAAAATGCATAACAGGTGAGCAAACAAGCATGTAACAGGTATCCGGTAGTGACATATCGAAACAAGAACAAACATAATTATTACTAAAGGCTATAACCTACTAAACATATCAACATGACATTATCAAAGATAAGTCAAGGTACCCGCCTCCAATAGGATAGTCCAAACCGGTCCAAATTCGACGTCGAGATACTCGTCTCGCGTCAAAGTCCTGTGTCACCAATAAATAAATATTTTATTTAGCTACACTCCTATAAATAGCTAAATAAAATCTTTTTCACTAAATTAGGGCAATAACCCTAATCAACAATAACATAAACCTAATCCATAATCCAACTTATACCAAATTCAACCCATCTATCAAATACCTACCCTTACCTCAAGTTCACAGCCGTTCTCGCTGCTGGAATCCAAGAGTTGCTGCCCAATAGAGTTGTTCGCCACTAGAAGGTGGCTGTCAGAAAATGGGTGCCTGCTGGAAGACCCTCCTCACTGCCAGGATCCAAAAGGAAACACCCAATCAACACAATACCGAGATGAGATACACCAATCACCACTAGGAAGCGTACCTACCTCCAAGATCACTGCTAGGCGACCCCATGCTCACGCCATCAGTCAGGGGAAATGATCAGGAAACTGGCAGAGGCAGGGGAGAGGCGATACAGTGAGGCTAGGTGGTTGCGGCAGTGGAGAACTAGGGTGCTACTAGGGTCGTCCGTCACGCGGCATCATATGGTGATCAACAACTAGTGCCGAGGCGTGAGGTCGGCAGAGGGGCAGTCGTCTGCTGTCACTAGGGCAGAGGAAAGGAGAGTCGGCTGACTGTGAACCCAACCAAGGGCACGAGAAAATCGACTGACTCGACGGCAATGGCTTGGTGTCGCACGAGAGGGGCGGCGCTAGAGGAGGAAAGGATCATGAGGGTGGCTAGACCGGCAGTGGCTCGCGCTCGCTGGCGCTTGGGCAGGGACAGAGGAGAAGAGAAGGGTGGCGTCGGTAGGAAGGGGTCAGCGGCGTGGGGGAAGAAATAAGGAGAAGAAGAGAAGTGTCGGCCTCTCTTTGGTCCCGGCTTTATGCACGCAGGAGGAGAAGAAACTGCCGCGGTTAGGGCACGCGGTGGTTTGGCGAGGGGAAGAAGAAGGGTGTTGGTGAGCCTCGGGTGAGGGCACGGGGGAGAAGAAAAATAAAAAAAAGGAAATAGGAAAATAAATAAAGCTTTTCCTCGCTCAGTGGGATAGATTAAACAGGTTTTTCCGGGCCCCGTTTTTATCCCCGTAACCTGAGCCATATGATCTCCGAAAATTTTTATAAAAATTTCTAAAAATTTTGGAAAATTCCCTTATCATTATTCACCATTTTTCAGTATTTTACACTTTTGATCTCCACGTAAGCTTGACTTCTGACCTCCACGGGGGCTTGACTCCTGACCTTCCTGTGGTCTTGACTCCTAAACACATCATCTTACTGACCCCACAATCATGCACTGTATCACAAGCCTCCCCCTCAAGTCTAGTCGAAGGAGGCTCTAGTCCGACTGACTGGACCTAAGTCCCTTTGTTACCTGACCTGGTTCTCGCATCCTCTGCCGACCTATTTCCCATCTATCTTCTTCAGAATTTCTCGCCGTCCTAGGAGATAAACGGGATTGTTCTGTGTGTATATTGATTCTCTAATTTCTAAGCCTACTCTTCTCTTATAAATGCTACACTGGTTTCCAAGCATCAACTCAAGTTCCGAGGAAATCCCTTCACCTTCTCCTTCCTTATAAAAAGTCTGAATATACCTTTCCCCTCTTTGCCTCAAGCTATCCTCTTATTGCATTAAGCCTCCATGGAACCTGCAACAGAATCCAGCGAATCTGCTTCTTTGCTTCGGCATATCGCCCATCTGACGGAGCTATTGGCTCAAAAAGAGGAAGCCTTGCTGGAGATGACAGCGAGCAAAGATCTTCAAGCGTCCCTTGCTCATGAAATGGAAAACCTCTTGCTGGCCTCCAAATCCCGAACCTGCGCTGAAATTGCTCTCAAGTTGAAAGCTCAATCGGACTTCCAGAGCTAGGCTCACTACATTATCTATTTGAAGATGAAACATGAGGACGAGGTGGCTCTCCTGAAAGAGGAAGGATAGATTAAAGATGAGACTATTGAGCGACTGAAGCACGCTATCGATCTTATCAAGGAAGATCTAACTAGAGCTCAAGCTCATCTGTCCAGGAAGGATCAAGCCTCTAGATCTGGTAGCAATGTAAACCCTTAAAAAATGTTCCTCTTGTTAGTGAAATAAAACATGCTTCTTGGATTTCGTTCAGGATGTAGCCCCCTGTCCTCTGGTTCTGGTGTTGATATGTTTCTATAAAGCACCTGCATTTTTCTTGATATTTCTAATAAAAATAATAAAGATAACTTGCTTACCCCACCTTCCTCTCATAACATATGATCCCCCGGCCGGCGCAACTGAGACACTTGAGAATGTGCCTGGGAAATTTCATTTTTAGCAGAAACCCTGAAAATATGGCTTACTGACCAGTCAGGCACGAGAACTTGGCTTGTTGTATTTTGCTTCGGCAAATATAAGGAGTGCTGACCGAGAAAATCATGACACCGACCGGGAAGGTTGTTGGACATGATAGCATAGCTCACTTATAACTCGCACGGGGGCGAGAGTCTAGGACAGCCGACCTAGAAGGTCGTTGGGCGTGAGAGTCATGCTCACTTATAACTCGCACTGGGGCGAGAGTCTGGGACAACCGACCGGGAAGGTTGTTGGGCGTGAGAGCCATGCTCACTTATAACTCGCATTGGGGCGAGAGTCTGGGACAGCTGACCGAGAAGGTCGTTGGGCGTGAGAGTCATGCTCACTTATAACTCACACTGGGACGAGAGTCTGGGACAACCGTTCGGGAAGGTCGTTGGGCGTGAGAGTCATGCTCACTTATAACTCACACTGGGGCGAGAGTCACTTATAACTCGCACTGGGGTGAGAGTCTGGGACAACCGACCGGGAAGGTCGTTGGGCGTGAGAGCCATGCTCACTTATAACTCGCACTAGGGCGAGAGTCTGGGACAACCGACTGGGAAGGTCGTTGGGCGTGAGAGCCACGCTCACTTATAACTCGCACTGGGGCGAGAGTCTGGGGCAACCGACCGGGAAGGTCGTTGGACGTGAGAGTCATGCTCACTTATAACTCGCACTAGGGCGAGAGTTTAGGACAACCGACCGGGAAGGTCGTTGGGCGTGAGAGTCATGCTCACTTATAACTCGCACTGGGGCGAGAGTCTAGGACAACCGACCGGGAAGGTCGTTGGGCGTGAGAGTCATGCTCACTTATAACTTGCATTGGGGCGAGAGTCTGGGACAGCCGACCGGGAAGGTCATTGGGCGCGAGAGCCATGCTCACTTATAACTCACACTGGGGCGAGAGTTTAGGACAACCGACCGGGACTTCTTAGGAAAGCCCGTTCGAAAACAGATGTTGTCGACCTAGGGGTGAGTTCCCGACCAAGGATTGCTTAAAGGGGTCGCTTTGACCCTGTCTGCAGTCAAGAGATATACAGTATCAGAAGTATTGTTAAGATAAAAAATATTAAAATCTTACTCTTCCCTCAGGAAAATGATGTCGTGTAGCATTGCAACATTCAAATTTCTTTCTCGCCAATTTTATTCACCGCTTCCCGAGAAGATCGCATGGCAGACATTTCTGTACGCTCACTTCCTCTCATGATTTCCTTATCACGTCTATCATTAATACGTTTCCTAGGGGGTGACAAATATCCCACGCCTTTATTGCTTACGCAATATGATGTCGTCGATTCAACTCCTTTTTGTACACGACTTCCCACAAGAGTATGTCGTTCTATGGTCGGACGGTATTGGGCGCTTTACCCAAAAATATACTCGACTCATCTTTCGATATTCTCTAGGAAAACCCACTTTATAAGCCTAAAGGCAGTTCACCGTCGTCGCCTTGAGCATTTCGACTGCCTTCACTGCCTCGTTGTTTTGCTGTCCCTGGTGCCTTAGCCTTTCCCCTTCTCCACTCTTTACGCCTGGTGCTCTTCCCCCTTTCGACTGACCTCTTCTTCAACCTTCCTCACTTTGATAATGGTGGACGGTAAGGCCTCCTTCTGGTACTCTTATTACATTTCTGCCATAGATGACCATGACCTATCAGTAGTCCGGTCTAACCTGAAACTTAACGAGGATTACGAACTTCGAGTCCCCACATCCAGTGAACATCCTGCATCCCCTCCTGAAGACTTCATGACTATTTTCAATGACCAGCTTCTAGGAGGCCTTCGTTTTCCCATACATCCGTTCATCTCCTCCCTGAGCCAATACTTTGGTATCTGCCCTTCTCAATTTGCTCCCAACTTCTTCAGAGTTGTATGTGGCACCGTCATTCTGTGTCGCATATATCAAATCCCCTTGACCGTTCAACTATTTCATCATTTTTATTCCTTCAAACGATCTGAACCAGGGGTATTCATGGTGCAAGCTAGACCTAGTTATAAATTATTCTCTGACATGTCTTCTTCCAACAAAGGTTGGAAATCTCATTTTTTTCTTTGCTAGACTATCTGAGACCTTGGTCGAGCCAACCCAATGGCGCTATGACATTCCTACTAATCTCCCTGTACACCAACATCAGTCTTCCTACGACACCGCTTCAGAAAAACTACAAGGAGTGTGCGTTCACTTGTCTATAATACTATTGGAAGGCTTTTTGTATTCTTTCGAGCTCAGCCCAGTTCCTGCAAAGATAGGGGCTCCATTAGGTAAGACCCTATTTTCCTTCTTGCTATTCTTTGCTAACTGAGGTATCTCTCTTTCACTTTGCAGAGGCTACTATGCTCCAGGCCTATTCTTCAAATATAAAAAAGCAATCTCTTGCCGTTTTGAAAGCCCTAAGTGTGGAGCTTAAACATGGCTTAGCAGCTTCCTCACAGTCTGCCCCTCCTGCACCAGCCCGGGCGGAAGCTTCCCCCACTCTTCCCTTGGATGCTGCCTCAATGGAAGACCTTGCCCCATTAGAATAGGCCGAAGAAGAATGAGCTGCTTCTCCCCCTCCCGCTAAACGACTGCGCCTCCAACACAAAAGGAAGAGGGTTATTCCCGCGGTTTAGGCATCTCCTTCGCCTCTTCCTCCTGCCCAGAATTCATCCGCAGCCTCTCAATCTTCAGAGGCCAAGGCTGTTACGCCAGACCGGGAGATTGCTCTTGGCCAAGAGGTTCCCACCCTATCGCCCAGAATATCAGCCCCAATACCAGTTCGGGCTCTATCTCCCGAGCAGGCTACTCTTCCCGCTCAGGCCTTCTCTCCAGGGCAGCTCCCCTTTCTCGTAATGGATCAACCCGAGAGCTCTACAACTGTGTCTACCTCACTTCCTGTAGCCGCTCCGGCCTCCACCTCTCGATCCCGGGGGAAAATCCCCAAAAAGTATGCCTTCACCACCTCTTGGCGCCTGCCCTCCTCCACCGAGCCTGATGCCGCCGAAGAAGCTGCAGAAGAAGCTCCTCCCACTGTTGGCTTGGTTCAGCTGCAGGGCGAGTTAGCCACATCCTGGCGATCAGACAATCGGAGATTTTGGAACAATCTGTCGATGGAGGGACTAGATCGCGCCTCTCGCCAAATAATTTCTATGAGTTTTTCTTTTCTCAGGGCTCCTTCTCCGGAACTCCTTATAATCCTTCCCTCTGTATCTTATGCAGGCCTGCTCCGCCAGCCTGAGTGCGATTTAATATGCAACCAATTTGTAGAGGGAGCATGAGGTGCTAAAGGCTCGCCTTCAAGAATTGGAGTTGCCGCTTACACCTCGCGATCCACTCAACCCGACACTCGGGGACCTGGCGGGGTATCTTCGATTGATTGGGGAGTCTGCAGAGTCCACCCGAAATATTTCCCATGCAGCTTTTGACAAAATAAAGACCTTGGAGGCGGCTCTGAAGACCAGCGAGTCCAAACTAGCCTCTGAGGGGGAGCGACGTCACTCGCTCGTGGTTGAATTGGATGAGAAGGACGCCCGGTTGACAACTCTATCCTCTGATCTGAAGAGTCTACAAGAAACTCGGGAGACTCTTCAGAAAAACTTAACCGATGTTCAGGGTCAACTAGCCTCCAGCGTCGATCGGGAACAAGCTATCCAAAGTCATTGGGAGGCTAGCCAAACTACAATCAAATCACTGCAGAACGATCTTTTGAAGGCTCAAGATAATGCTTCCCAGAGTCAAAAAGATTTGGCTTTGGCCCAAGCCGATGCTGAGAAGGCCCGGGCAGAACTGGCAGATTATCAAGCAGGTGAAACTGGTCGTCTGAGAGCGTATAGGTTATCCTATGTCTTATCTCCTTTCTTTTTGAGGAAGATAGGAGGTTTGATGAACCTTATGCAGAGTTGCAGTGCGGCTAGCGGGTCTCGTCAAATGTTTGAGCAGGGTCTGCTTCACTCCGCCCCTTTGGAAAACTTCTTGGACACTACTCGCCTGATGAACGAGCTTTCGGCCGGGTCGTATCCTACCTTCAAGGATGACGACGACCTCTTTCTCCTCCCCTCATCTCCTACTGATGCTGAACTCTGATGTGGCAATGTATGCTGAACTTTGATGTGTCTATGTAACTAAAATATTGTCGACGATTCTCGTATGTCAGAACTAGTTATTATATAGGACCCTTTAACTCTTTTATGATATGCTATGACATGACTGCTAGTTTTTGAACTTCCCTTAGTTAGTTAGTTTCTTATTACCTTGTATGTTTCCTTACCGGTATGGAACGTGGTGACCTTGTATGTTTCCTGACCAGTATGGACCGTGGCGATATGGAGGTGTACTTCGACCTTCTGGTTCAAGTGTTAGATAACCCCGGTCGGGGCTCACTTCCTTACCTCGACCTATTTCACTCTCCTTTCCCTGCTGACCGGCCAGGCTCAGCCATACACCCCGGTCTGCTTTTTCCAACTTAATCCAGTACAAGATAATACCAGAGCGGGAAAGCGAGGGTTAAGACCAGAGCGGGAAAGCGTGGGTTAAGAGTTCATAAGACATAACTGTTGCGTCTTTTCCCAAAACCTATCTCCTCGTACTTTGCACTGACACTTTTCCAGATATACCCTTGGGCGTTATTTTCAAAGAAGATCCATCGACCCTCTTTCCTCCCGCCAATTGTTGTGGACCAGTAGATGATAACTGACTAAATTGCCCCTCTGCCTAGCGCCTATAAATACTTCCCCCTCACTTTTACCAGCAACCTTTTCCTTGACTTCTTCTTTTTCCTTCCTGAATCCATCGCTGCGCTTAAACCTCTATTTTGGTTCGGTAGCTTCTTGCTTGATTTCTTCTCCTTCTGTTTCTTTTCACATGGCATCCTCCTCTCTTCTGTCTTCTCTGGCGGCGACGTATTTTCTTGGCTCATCCACTTTCGACGAACTAGACCGGGATGATCTGCGATAAACCTACGGAGTTGCGGATAATGCACATGTGATCATCCCCACCGGAGTGCACCAATTTTTCGTTCCTCCTGATGGATATTGCACCTTCTTTAAAGAACAGTTTATGGCCGACCTTCGTCTTCTTCTTCACCCCTTCTTTTTTGACGTGTGTCGCCACTTCAAAATTCCCCTGGGACAACTGACACCGAATTCTATAAGGCTCCTCTGTGGATTTGTAGTACTCTGTGACGTATGCAAGTTATCCTGGCCTGCCCCTTTGTTCCATTACTTCTTCACCCTTCGACAGCAGGAAGAAGGCTCATTCCGCTTCCAGCTGCGTCTTCGGACTTCTTTTTTCTCACCCCTATAGCCTTTCGGAACGAACTGGAGGAGCAAGTTCCTCTTCATTCGATTTCCCCATGTGGTAGAATCGCCCCTGCAATGGCAATCGTCACTTCCCCCGACCCCGCCACTAGGAGATTTTCATCTTGATACCTCCTATATAGAGGCTTCATCTCGCTTAGCATGATGGCAACTGAACTTAACGCGCCTATTGTCTGAGGAATTGTTGTCACATTTCCATCTGAGCTATCTTACTTCTGAAACACCTCACTCCCTGGGTAAGCTTCTCTTTTGGTTCTTTTATAACCTCATGCATTTTGCTTTACCTACTACAGCTGACCCCACACTCTGTCTTGTACAGCTGATGTTTTAACCCGTGCCTCAGAGGTTCAGCCTCTTCCTATAAGTGATATGGAAATAATGCGATGCGGTCGAGTTATTTTAGAAAGGAGATCGCTCCCCTACTCGACTTTGACCCATGTCGGTATGACTACCACTGTAAATCCCCGACCTCATCTTCCCTGCAAAGCCTCGTCTACTGCCCGATCTACCTCCTTTGCTCAGGACTTCGTCTACATCCCGGCCTGGCGCTCCTGTTCATCCCCGACCCTCGCTTACAACCCAGTCATCCGCCCCATCGCCTCTTCAATCAACTAATCCTTCCCGGCTGACTTCTAGCCCTTGTCGCGGTCGTGGTCGAAGATCAGCCAACGTGACTTATGTCAGCCCTGCCTTCAGAGAAGCCTCCCAGGAGGCTCGTCGGGCACGTTCTGTAAATGACCGCTTGAGTCGTGATGCTTCCTCTTCTTCTCGGCGCAGGGTTCGGCTACCTTCCGAAGATTCTGACTCGGATGACCAGCCTTTGGCTCAGAGACTTTGCCGCAGGGCCCCCCATCCTAGCCAAGACTCGGGCCCTTCCGCTATTCCTCATCCTTCACCTCCTGTTGCAACCACGACTCCTATCCCGAGCCAGATAAATACTCCTCCTGCTCCACCCGAGGCTTCGGCCGAACCTCCGCTAACTCAACCTTCAACCTCTCAACAGCACCCGAGCACTGAAGTCGGCCCCTCACATTGCCCTTCACCGACTACCTCACCTCCAGAGCCTTCTCATGTGCCCCCTTCAGCTCCTTCTGGCTCAGCTACTGGACCTTCACAGCCACCGCCACCCATCCATTATCGTACCACTGCCCCTTCTGAGGTTGGGTTAAGGTCATGGCAAGATGTCCCCACTAGCTTCCTCATAATGAAAGGTCGTTTGGCCACTTTATGGGAAGAAAGTATGCAGCAGATGGAACTCTTGCTGCCACTTGCCCAAATGGATAGATTCTCAGAGCTGTATATCAAGGTAAGCTTCGATGATCCCAGCAACTATTATCCTCCCCAGTCTTATCAGATATTTCCTTTATGTCCCAGGCTTGTGCAGAGTCCCTGATAATAAACCAATCCTTCCATGCCGCTCATTACCAGAGCAAGGTGCTGCGAGACATGTTAACAGAATTGGAGCTCCAATTAAATGACCCTGCGCAGGCTAGTCATGCCCTGAGAGTCGAAATAAAGGACCTGACCAGAAGGAATACCCATCTGGAAGTGTCCTTAGCGCAGGCCAACCACCAGCTTAAACACATTCAGGAAGAAAAGAGCCAGATTGACATTATACACCAGCAGTGCTTGGAGCAACAAGCTTTGGTACATCAACGAGCCATTGACCAATTAACCCAGAAATTGCATTCCGAAGAAACCCTTGCACAAGAGCAGGACAAGAGGTTAAAATCCCAGGCGGCCCAATTAGCGTCTCAAGAGGCAGAACTTCTGGTCGTCCGGACTGAACTGGCTCAGACCCGGGCTACTGCAGAAGGAGTATCTACAACCCTGACTGTTTATAAGGAAGGGGAGAATGATCGCTGCAAATAGAGCCATGACTTGTACCTACGTTCTACAAAGTTTTGTACACAAGCAGGACAACGTTTCTCCACATCTGTTATCTATGGTGCGGCTGGGGCTCTGCGACAACTTTACTAATAGGGCTATTTAAAATCAGCTCCTCCTGTTGAGTTTTTAGATCATGACCGGATCCTTAAAGAGATTCCGGATGATATCTTTGCTCCTTTCAAATGATCATCACTGCTTGCCTGTACATAATGTGACTTAACGATTTCCTATGAAATACTTTATTACTTTTCTTCCTACACATCCACTTGCACTTTGAGGTTTACTTTGCTAAAGTTTCTTAGTCTGTCAAAAGAAATATTAGGATATACAATTTCCTCTCTAACATATCCTCTTACTGCACTCTGGTCTACTTTCAGCCCCGGCCTGTTTCCCCGGTCTGTCAAACACGTGACTGCCCGACCTCTTCTTCTTTATACGATTCTTTAAACTCGGTAAGGTCGCAGGTAGTTGGCATTCCAAGGCCGATCTAACTTCTTTCCCTGGTTTCCCTTGATGACTTTGTAGGGCCCATCCCACTGGGGTGCTAACTTGGCCACGTCCCCCACGGGTTTAACTTGCTTTCAGACTAGATCTCCTTCCCCAAAGAATCGAGGAATTACTCTTCTGTTATAATTTTGCCTCATTCTTTGTCTGTAGGCCTCCAGTCTGGCTGCTGTCTTCTCTCGGATTTCACTGATGAGATCCAGCTCAGCCAGTCGCCGCTTTGCATTCCCTTCATCGTATAATGTCCCTGACTGATGGCACTCCAATCTCTATGGGTACTACCGCTTCGTTCCCATAAACTAGATGGAATGGTGTTAGACCTATACTTTCTCGGGGTGTTGTACGATAAGCCCATAGGATGCTTGACAACTCTTCCACCCAGTTACCTCCCACATGATCCAGTTTAACCTTCAGACCTAGTACTATTTCTTGATTCACCACCTCGGTCTGGTTGTTGCTTTGCGGGTATGCCACTGAAGTGAGGCTTGCGTTATGACAAATCCCTTGCACCAGGCCTGGATATTTTGCCCTTGAAATTGCCTCCCATTGTCTGACACCAATTTGTGCGGAATGCCGAACCTACAAAGAATATTCTTCCATAGAAACTGGATGACCGTATCTTCTGTGATCCTGGCCAAGGCCTCTGCTTCCACCCATTTAGAGAAATAATCCACTGCTACCAATATGAAGCGTTTCTGACCCGGGGCCATTGGAAATGGTCCCACAATATCCATGTCCCATTGATCAAAAGGACACGAGACTATAGATGTTCTTAGCAGAGCCGTCGATCGATGTGTTAAATTTTGATATTTTTGGCAGGACAGACATGTATTTACCAGCTTATAAGCATCCCTCTGTAAAGTAGGTCAGAAATACTCGACCAGGAGTACCTTGCGAGATAATGTCCGACTGTCTACATGATTGTCACAGCATCCTAGATGTATTTCTCGTAAGGCTTGGTCCGCCTCCTCCATACCCAGGCATTTGAGTAAGGGTCTAGAGAAGGACCTCTCGTATAGCTGATCCCCGATCATGACATAAGCATGGGCTTGCTTCCTGACCAGCCGTGATTCCTCTAGGTCAGCCGATAAGGTACCCTGCCTAAGATACCTGATCATGGGCGCCCGCCAATCAATAGTTGCTTCCCTATTATTTTGCAAATCTATATGAGCTATAAGGAAAGTTTGCGTCCGTTGACCGGTCCAACACCCAAGTAGTTAAGGAACTGGCCATCTTTGCTAGCTCATCTGCTTTCTCGTTCTCTGCCTTGGGGATCTTAGTTACTGTAACTTCTGCAAATTCTCGTATGCTTCCTGATATACTTGTAATTTATCACAATCTACCACAAAGTTACCGGCCACTTGCTGAGTTACTAGTTGGGAATCTGAGTAAATGATTACTCGGGCAGCCCCCACGTGCCGAGCTGCCTGCAGTCCTGCCAACAAAGCCTCTTTTTCTGCCTCATTGTTAGTGGCTCAAAAATTCAACCGGATAGCCAACTGAAGTATATCCCCTTGGGGAGATATCAACAAGACCCCGACCCCTCTTCCTTGATGAGTTGTCGACCCATCCACATAGACCTTCCAGGTTTCTTTAGAGTTGGTCTGATGAATTTCTGTTAAGAAATCTGCCAAGGCCTGCGCCTTGATAGCTGTGCGCGGCTGGTATTGTATGTCATCTCCTAACTCCGTTGCTCATTTGATAAGCCGACTTACAACTTCTACATTAGTTAGGGCTCTTCCCATGGTGCTATTGGTCAGAACTGTGATAGGATGTGCCAAGAAGTAAGGTCTTAACCGCCGAGCCATAAGAATCAATCCATAAACCAACTTCTCGAGGGTCGTGTATCGAGACTCGACCCCTTTTAATAGATGACTGAAGAAATACATTGGTCGTTGTACATTATTATGTTCCTTAATAAGCACAACCCCTATGGCCTCAGGGGTGGCAGATAAGTAGACCCATAATGGTTCTCCAACAACCGGCTTGAATAAAGATGGCAGAGCCTCCAAGTACTTCTTCAGCTCCTCAAAAGCTCGGGTACATTCTTCATCCCATTGGAACTTGGAGGCCTTCCTGAGCACTTTGAAAAAAGGAGCAGCCCGGTCTGCAGATCTGGAAATGAATCTTGACAGGGTTGTTATTCTGCCGACCAGCTTCTGCGTTTCCTTCAAATTCTGGGGAACTTGCATATCACGTAGTGCCCGAACTTTTACTGGATTAGCTTCTATTCCACGCTCGGTCACTAGATAGCCCAAGAACTTTCCTCCTTTACCCCCAAACAAGCATTTCAATGGGTTTAACTTCAGCCCATATTGTCAGAGAGTTTGGCATGTTTCCTCTACATCCTTGATCAGATTCATAGCTAAAGGAGACTTAATGAGTATATCATCCACATAAACCTCCACGTTGCACCCGATCTGCTCCCGGAAGATCTTGTCCATCATCCTTTGGTACATGGCTCCTGCGTTCCTGAGACCGAAGGGCATGACAGTATAACAGAAGGTACCATCAGTCGTAATAAAGCTAACCTTTTCTTGGTCCTCCACCGCTAAAGGAACCTGATGATACCCCTGGTAGGCATCTAGCATGCAGATCCTTTCGCAACCGGGAGTTGAGTCCACCATCTGATCGATCCGGGGCAGAGGATAGCAATCCTTGGGACTAGCTCGATTGAGATCTCGGAAGTCTATGCATACTCTCCACTTATTGTTGGGATTCTTTACTAAGACCACATTAGAGAGCCAGGATGGGAACTGCACTTCTCGAACGTGGCCTGCCTTCCTGAGCTAATCCACCTTGCCTCTGATTATTTTGTTCTGGTCTGCTGAGAAGTTCCTTTTCTTTTGCTTGACCGGTCGGGAGTCTGATAGTAGATGTAATTTGTGCTCTGCTACTTCCGGCTTGACCCCGGGTAACTCCTCTGTAGACCAAGCGAAGACATCCAGGTTGCGGATCAAGCATTGAGCTAATTCTTCCTTGGGAGGAGGAGCAGGTCGCTTGCCAAGCGAGTTAAACTTTTAGGGTGTTCAGCGTATAATTGCACATCCTCCCAGGGGATGGGTTCTTCAACCATAGGCAAAGGCTCTTCTTGGACAGAATGGATGCCACCATCTTGCATTCTTTGATTCTTACGAGCCTCCACCCAGACCATATCAATATAGCATCGGCGAGAGACCTTCTGCTCTCCCTTAACTTCCCCGTCCTGCTCGCCAACAGGAAATTTAATTTTTTGATGGAAGGTAGAAACAGCGGCCCTAAATTCATGCAGGGCAGGCCTTCCCAAAATGACGTTATAAGAGGACGGGGAATCCACCACTATAAAAGTGCTCCTCCTAGTGCGCACCAATGGTTCGGTGCTCAGAGATATGGCCAGCTTAATCTGACCCATTGGCTTCACCTCATTGCCTGTAAATCCATATAGAGACGTAGCCACAGGCTGGAGTTCAGTGGCATCGATCTGCATCTCCTCGAATGTAGTTCTGAACATAATATTAACCGAGCTCCCGGTGTCAATGAAAACCCGAGCCACTCGGCTGTTGGCAATAATGGCCTTGATGATAAGGGCATCATCATGAGGCAGCTCCAGACCTTCCAGGTCTGCCGGCCCGAAGCTGATGACATGGCCAGTAGCTTGCTCTTGGTTGCATCCCACAGTGTGGACCTCCAAGCGACGCACATGGGACTTGCGTGCTCTCCCCGAATCTCCATTGGTTGGCCCTCCAGAGATCATGCCAATCTCTCAGACAGCGGCATTGCCTCTATTCTTGACCTCCCATACTACCTCCGGCTCTTCCCCCGACCGGGTTGATGAGTACTGGGTCCCGCTAGGTCAGGGCGGGGTTGCCCGGCCTGTCCAACCACGGCTCGCTGCTCTTCTATCATCTTGAGCACTTGAGGGGCTAGCTCGGGCGGGGGTAAGCCTAACTCGGCTGCCCGCTTAGAATCCCGAGCGAACTGAAAACAATGATTAGTGTCATGAGTATGAGATCGATGATAGGTGCAATATCGAGTGTTCCACGGTCCAGATCGGGGAGCGTGCACAGCTGCGACTCGGGGGGCCAGTCTAACCTCCGGACCGGGCTGGAAGGTAGGCCTGGCTTCTCTAGCTCGTGGAAGAGGTTGAGGGGGTGGTTGAGGTACCCTTCTTTCCTGCTTATTGACAGACGGAGGCGATCTCTCGGCTTTCCTCCGGGCCGCCTGTGCTTCTTCTACTTTAATATAGCAAGAGACTTTTTCCACCATCTCATCAAAGTTCCAAGAGAGATTTTTGATGAGATCTCTAAAGAATTCTCCATCTCCTAATCCGTGGGAGAAAGCTCTCATCAGAATCTCCAAAGTGGCGATGGGGACGTCCTGGGCCACTTGGTTGAAACGGTTGATATAACTTCTTAAAGGCTCGGTCAGCCCTTGCTTAAGAGAAAAAAGGCAATGATCCGTCTTCTGATATTTTTTGTTGTTGGCAAAACGACGAAGGAAGGTCATCTTGAAATCCAAGAAACAGGTGATGGATCCTTATGGTAGCCCATCAAACCACTTTAGTGCCGAACCAGCTAGAGTATTCAAGAAAACTCGACACTTGACAGCATCACTATATTAGTGCAACAGAGCTGCATTCTTAAATTTGCGTAAATGATCCTTCGGGTCTTTGCTCCCGTCATATTCCCCGATTGACGGGGTCCTGTATCTCTTAGGCAATTTTTCATTCAAAATCCTGGCCGAGAAATGTACTCTCTCGTCCGGATCTTCCGGGAATACTTCCGGTATGATGAGAGCCTTCCCTTTCCTTGAGTCTCTAGGTAGGGAACTCTCAGCCATAGAGGCTTGAGGTTGTTCTTTCTTAAGATAGGGGCCAAGGGGTCCTGGCTGATAATACCCCAAGTCAGGCTCGCGATAAGGAACCTGAGGAAATCCCTCGGGTTGTTTTCTCTAAGAGCCCCGATCTGAAACAGGGATGGGCTCCTTGGAAGCTTCAGCATGAGCTTGGCGCAGTCGCGAGACGGTTGCTTGTTTCTCGGAGGTCGCTCGCCTCTTGGCCTCCTTGAAGAGCTCGTATTCTTCGGCGGTCATGGTGACATTGATGCAGCCAGACTCCTCCATCTTCACATTCCAGAATAGGTGGTTGTGTTCCCACAGACGATGCCAAATTTGATCCCGTCCGGAAGCTGAGTCAGATGGAGGCGGGCCTTGATGTACTGGAAGTTGACGGAAAGTCGTTGCGGTGTCCGATCTACCTAGCATCCTCCGAAAGGGTTCACACGGGCAGATGACAAAAGATGATGACTGGGACGATGATGCTAGGGCTCTGCGCACACTCAGACGATCCCACGAGTCGTTAGAGACCAGAAACCAGGGAAAAGTCCCCGGGTCAGACCCTCCAACACTCAAGTCAGGTACTTTTTCCCCAGAAGCACAGAGAAATGACGAAAAGTAAAGAAGAGTAAGAAATGACGAGTGAGCGTACCTGCATAAGGGACAAAGCATCCATTTTAATACTGCAATGGATGTTTCTGGGGTCTGGCGGGTGTCAGGGAATATCGGCTGTCAAGCTTTGCCTAGCGGTGAATGACACGCAGCACCTCCTTATAGGTCGGCGACAGAACCAAAAAGGTAATGAGCCCCGACTGTTAGCATATTCCCTGACACACTGATTATTCTCTGACAGACAGTTACGATTCCCTTGCTTGCTTGTCCTGTAGTGCCTGGCGTCCTCCGTTCGTCATTGCTATGCTAGACCTTTACACTTGCTAACCTCGCTCTGATATCTTGCTAACCCCGATCTGACTTCACCTTCAGACTTGTGCTTTGAACCCTGTCCTATGCATCTCCTATTGCAAACCCTGAACCATCTTCTCTCTTATTGGCATTACGTGTCGCACCCTGTATACCTTAGTTCGATTATGTTTATCCCTGCTTCCAAGCTATGTTTGACTTCGTTTGTCCCGACCTGTATCCTTGGCTAACACATCACGATCTGTATATTTTATCATAAATCCTGACCTGTATACTTGGCTAACACATCCCGACCTACATGCTAGGTCTGTATTCAGACCCGCTATCCGCCGTTATCCATGGCTTGCACGTTACATCCTGTACGTCAGGTCTGTATTCCGACCCGCATCTGTATATTGTTATCCATGGCTTGTATGTTCAAACCTGTACGCCAGGCTTGTATCCCGACCTGCTTCTATCCACTGTTATCCATGGCTTGTACGTTCCGACCTGTACGCCAGGCCTGTAACCTGACCTGCTTCTGTTCGCTGTTATCCATGGCTTGTACATCCCGACCTGCACGTTATGTTTGTATTCCGACCCGCATCTGTTTACTGTTATTCATGGCTTGTATGTTCCGACCTGTACGCCAGGCCTGTATCCCAACCTGCTTCTGTCCGCTGTTATCCATGGCTTGTACATTCCGACCTATACGCCAAGCCTATATCCCGACCTGCTTCTATCCACAGTTATCCATGGCTTGTACATTCCGACATGTACGCTAGGCCTGTATCACGACCTGCTTATGTTCGCTGTTATCCATGGCTTGTACGTCCCGACCTACACGTCAAGTTTGTATTCCGACCCGCATCTGTTTACTGTTATCCATGGCGTGTACATTCCGACCTGTACGCTAGGCCTGTATCCCGACCTGCTTCTGTCCGCTGTTATCCATGGCTTGTACGTTCCGACCTGTACGCCAAGCCTGTATCCCGACCTGCATCTGTATATTGTTATCCATGGCTTGTACGTTCCGACCTGTACGCCAGGCCTGTACTATGCCAGAGGCCTTTCCCTCTACGCCTTTATATGGCATGTAGGCCCACTTCTCAGTTGTACTTGGCCTGAGGGCCCAGTTCTCAGCTGTACTTGACCTGTGAACCTCATTCTCAACTGTACCTGGGCTATGAGCCCCGTTCTTGATTGCTATCGAGGATGGATCTGGTCCAACGTGTAATCCTATCCTTTGACTGCCTCGTAAGCGGAGATTTTGACCACGGCGCTGTAAGCTTGACTTCTGACTTCCACGTAAGCTTGACTTCTGACCTCCACGTAACCTTGACTTTTGACCTCCATGTAAGCTAGACTTTTGACCTTCACGTAAGCTTGACTTCTGACCTCGATGGGGGCTTGACTCCTGACATTCCTGTGGTCTTGACTCCTAACCACATCATCTTACTGACCCCACAATCATGCACCGTATCATATATGTTGATAGATATCATTACTAAAGATTATGCTCGAAAGATGACATTGATTAAAAAGAGGCATTTTCACCGATCTCAAAAAAATATTAGGTATTATTATGACATTGAATGAAAAGCTTGAATAGGGAAATTATATGAATGAGCTTGAAGGGTTTTCAATTGAAGTAAAAAAGGTTGTAAACTTGAGAAATCATTATGTGAACTTAAATAGACTTTTAATGATGGTATATTAAATTTAATAATATCATTGTCTCTTTTGGTTTAGAAAAAAAACATTGTTAATCATTACATATACCAAAATAATAATGGGAACATTCTATTTTTAGTCCTATATATTGATCATATATTAATTGTAAGTATCCTGTGGTAGTTTTGATATGGTCAACCAAGTTAAGTTAGGTTATATTGTGTTTGATCCTTGTGTCTAAGTGTGTAGGAACTTATGAACACAAGAAGTCGAGCGGAAGACGCAGCTAGCGAGAAGGATGACACAGGAAGGGACTCGACGGGCTCGATGCATTCGAAGGACGAGATGCTACGGAAGAGTACACCAGCGGACGAGAAGGAATCGCGTGGCGTTCCGAGGGACGAGAAGCCTAGGAGGAAGGCTGCTCGAGGAGAAGGTCGGAGTTGGGTTCTGGTGAGCTCAACTCCGTTTAGCCGGAGAATCACCTACGTGAAGAGATCAGTGTTTAGCTAAGTTGCGCTGTGGAAGGCGCCTTCTATGGCTGGAAGGCGCTTTCGATGAACAGTACAAAGGCGCCTTCCGACCTTTGAAGGCGCCTTCCGATAGTCGTTGGCCACGGATAGAGTTTTATCCGCTGCGGATAAAACTTATCCGATGGAAAGCACCTTGGACCATCTTGGAGGCGCCTTCAAGCTGCGGATAATGTTTTCCATGGGCTATAAAAAAACCTCTGGACCTAGAAAATAGACAACAACTCTAGTATTCATTTCATAGTTCTTTTATGAGTATTCAACGAGTGTAAAAGACTTCTCTGCCTTCAATGAAGGAGATTGTTGGTGCTTTTTAATTTGACTTGAATTAACAACCACCTAGATTATAACCAAGTAAATTCTTCTATCTCTTTTATTTTGTAATTGTTCAATTAACCTGTTATAATTATGTGATTGCTACTAATCTCATTTGAGAGATCGGGAAAGTTTTCTTTTTATATTTGACAGATAATTCACACCCTCTTGTCGGCCCCGCTGCACCAATAATTGGTATCAGAGACAGAATGACTCAGAAAGATTAGCCGCTGACTAAAGCACCGAGATGATGGTCGGACCAAGCATCTATCCACCAAAGTTCAAGGGATAATTTATGACATGGAAGAAGGCATGGAGGTATTCTTTAAAACAAACTTTGAATTGCTTTTAATTATTAAATATGATTTTATAACTCCCAAAGACCCATAAGGAAATGAAAAAGAAGAATACCAATGAACCAAAAAGGAGCAAGCAAACTTCGTAGCAAATAGACGAGCCGAATTTCATCTGCTGAGTGTGCTATTTACGCAAGAAGTTAACAGAATCGACGCCTACGAATCAGCAAAGGAACTTTGGGAGAAGTTCCTGAAGCTATACAAAGGTACGCCCGAAGCCAAGCTCGCAAAATGAGATCTGCTCCAGAACCAACTAACCAACCTCCGGATGAAAGGAGAGTTAGCAGCACAAATGCATTCCAAGCTGAAAGAGTTAATAACCGGACTTACGAATCATGGAGAACAAGTAACAAATCGTGATTTATTAAAGTATGTCTTAAATGCTTTCCCTATGACACAAGACTGGACGTCTATAATAGATTCTTATTATATTTCAAAAGATCTAGAAGTATTCTAGAGAGTTTATTTTATATTTTGAATTTTTTAAAAGATACTAATAAGTATAATTTAGCATCATTAATTATAATTGCATACCATATTTATTTCATTTTATAATTTATTTTCCTTAGATTTTTTCTTCTGACTTATTATATTAAAATAACAAAAAGATTAATTTAATAAAAAATCAAAATATTAACATAATATGCCACTGTTAATTAACAATTATAGTAAACACTACAACTGATCTGATTATCGCATCTTAGTTCTGGATTTATGCGGTAAGTGAATTAGGAGGGAAACCGTTTACTCTGGAGAAGTTCGGATTTAAATTATCGAAAAAGAAATAGTTTTTTTTAAAAAAAAAATTTCTTAAATGCAAATATTTAAAAAAAAGAAGACTTTGAGAGTTCATGGTCGGCAGGATTCGAACCTGCGCGGGCAAAGCCCACATGATTTCTAGTCATGCCGGATAACCACTCTGGCCCGACCACATGTTTGAAACCTTTTCAGATTTTATTATAATATAAATAATATAATCTAAGTTTGTGATCCGCCCTCCAACGCTGCTGCTGCTGCTTCCCCACTCTCCTCTGAACTGGCAAACAAGCACGTGCCATCGCCCCTCACCTTCTTCCTCAATTAATAAAAAAATCTTTTAATTTTAAAAAATTAATTAATTCATTAATTGAATACAATTTGCTTTATAACTATATAAAAAGCTCAAATCCTTTATCTGAAAATATCTGTCTTCATGTCCCCTTATTGATCAAATAGGTTATATTATATTTCAAAAAAGTTTTACACATCATATCTTAAGGATGTCATGATCATCAAAAATAAAATTATTTAAGGGCAAAGGATCCGAATTACCATATAAGATCTATCTCGTCCATAATTAAATATTTTAATTCTAACAACTAACTTTTATTTGAAATAAAATAAAGGAGTTTATTTAATTAAATGATTTATTGAAATTTGAATAATTTTCTCTCTGGACTCCTAACATTAAAGTTGTTTTTTTTCTATTTTCTTTTTACTAACTTGCATTAAATGCTTTCTCATTAGAGACCAATTGCGATCTCTCATTTTTCCCTTGAATTTGAATGAATATGACTAAAATTCCTTTAATGACAAAATATATTGTATTAATTGGATCTTCATTGAGAGTTCATTAGCATACATACCAATATTTTCTTAAGAGGAATTTTGCATTGAGTTTTCCTTTGTTTTGTCTTACTTTGAGTATTTATTGAACTGTGTTGAAAGACTATTTTACATCATGCTCTCAGGGTAATGTGAATTGAAATGTCTTATGACATCTTTTATTTGAATAAAATCGAATTCGATAGTGTTGCTTCAAGAGAATTACTAGATGTTATTGATGGGACAAGGTCCCCATTTTAGATGGTCTCTAGTAATGTAGTCATTGTCAAACCTTTGGGCATGGAGATTTATATTGCATTTGATGCATCCGTTGAAATGAGATATGTGGCCACACTATATAAGGTATTTTAGTTTACTTTATAACTCGTAATTGATAAACCTCACATTCATCAATACTCCAACCATATGCAAATGCGATTACAATACTTGACAGAAAACAAAAACTCGGCGTCCTGTTGGTCATAAAATGGGGAAAATAATGAAAGAAAATCGGATAGCATGGCATAAAATTACAAAAGAGAAAAATACATTACACAATGTAAAATTAGGAACTCGGTTTGTAAGCATTCAAAAAACAATACAAAAGTGAAGGCTAAGGCAGTGCTGTGAGCGTGGATTTTTAGTGAATTCTGGTTTTCTGATTTTGTGGAGTGTAGGAAGGAACAAAATAGGTGGAGTATTTATCAGGTAAGTAATTTCGAACCAAAGTTGGCATGATCTATAAGATCCCAGAAGCAATGCTGGAAGTTGCATGAACCGTCAAGGTATGCTCTGGTATGAACGTCAAGCCTGCAATATTAGAAAAAATTTTAGCTTTCAGTTTCCAACATAACTTTATTGTTCAAGTTATCTTATGATATAAACTAGAAACATAACTCTTCTTCCATCGTTTCACTGTTCTAATAGATAGTTGTGTTTGGTGACTAAACGAAAAAGCATAATTTTTTTTTTAAAAAATTAAGCCTAACAAAAATTTATGATTAGCAAACATAGCCAAAGAAAGTTAAAATTCTTGAATTAAATATGTGTATTATAATATACGCTACATATACTCTCATGTTTTTATTTGTATATATCTATATGTGTTTTATTTGCAACAGTTTGTTTATTAATGATTTTAATTTCTCTACATAGAGTAAGTCAATTTTCATTTAGGTGTATTAATTTTTGACTTTTGACACCGCTAAAGGGAAATCACTCCTATTACTAATTTAGGCAATCAAAAAGAAAGTCCATGAGACTGATTTAACATATCAATGCCTATGTTTTTGCAGATGATTATAGCCAACAATATTAAACTACAATTCTATAACTAGAAAATGAAAAAGAAATATCTAAAGTTTGTGAAAAAAACATTTTATTCTATTGATAACTCACTTGTTGGTAAATTAATAACCCAATTCACGATCATGAAGTTTAATGAGTTGTAAAGTATGCAAGAACATACCATTAAGATGACTAATCTTGTAGGAAATTTAAAGAGTTTAGGAATGATTATAGATAACTCATTGGTTTAGTTTATTTTAACTCACTGCCTTCTAAATATAATATTTTTCCAATCAACTATAACACTATTAAGGACAAATGGGAGATTAATAAATTAATCAATTAATTTATTTAGGAGGAATAATAACTTAACCATCAATCATATTATTTAAGGAGTTGGTAAAGCTTTGAAAGTAAAAGCCAAAAGTTTTAATAAAAACAAATCGATAAAGCTCCTTAGACTAATAAAAAGGAATACAATGATGATAAGTATTGATTCTTTAAAAAAATGATATTGTCAGAAAGATTACCCAATCATAAGGTTTGATTTGAAAAGTGCATTAAATACTTATAATGTTTTGAATCAAACTTAATGATCTTCTTTGTAATACTTGAAGGCTTGTTTCTAGTGCTACTATTCGTGTATCCAGTATGAAGCAAAAATTCCTTACAATTCAGACCATAAGTTAAACTAAAAATTTTTTAGGTGGGAAATCATATGAAAGCTCAAATTGACAGGATAGAAACTTACCATTTGGTCTTAAAAAGTGACTATCATTTAAACTTATTGTAGACTCTTTATGTACCTTCAATATCTATGAAAGTCTTAAATACTAGTTATCATTTAAATCTATTGTAAACTCTTTATGTAACTTCAGTATCTATGTATCTTACGTCTCTTTCAAAACATGATGTTTGTGATTTTGGTTTTAATTTTAGACATTATTCTTTTAATTTACGTAAGAAATTTAGATTTATTAGTTATAGAGACTTAATAATGGTTTCTATGGATTGACATTTAATGATAAATTTGTTGGATCCTTACTTTGCATCAATATTATAATTAAGCGTAGTATGTTTAATGAAAATTTGACTTATGATAAGTGTTTGGGTTGTATATAAAAAAAACTAGAAAGATTGATAAAGAATGATTGTATAGAATCTAGATTTTAGTGATTTGATTTGTGTAAGTTGCATTAAGGGAAAACAAACTAGATATAATAAGAAAAATACTACAAGAAGCACTTAGCTTATTGAAATTATACACAAATGTATGAACCTTTTGATTCTTCATCATTTGGTGAAGAAAAATATTTTATCACCTTTATTAATGATTTTTCATATTATAAATACATTATTTGCTTTAAGAAAAGTCTCAAATGGTGAATGTTTTCGAACTATACATTAATGAGATTGAAAAACAATTAGATAAAAATGTAAAAATTACAATGCCTAATAGGGAGTGAATATATGGAAAATATAATGAAACAAGATACCCTCCAAGCCATTTGCAAAACATTTTTGAAAGATATGACATATGTACATAATATATTGTCACACACACTGTAATAAAATGGTGTGGCAGAAAGGGGTTACTGCACATTAATGGATATAATTAGGAGTATGATGAGTTATCATTACTAAAATCATTGTGAATGTATATTGATCCCGTTCGGAAGCTGAGTCGGATGGAGGCAGACCTTGATGTAATGGAAGTTGACGGAAAGTCGCTGCGGCGTCCGATCTGTTGGTTGCTACTCGGAAAACCTAGAGGTTCCACTGTACAAAAATTTTGTACAAAGGTCTGAACCTTTTTCTAGCTACCATGTGTTCTTTTAAATTAAATTTTGGATCGCCTGCGGAACTTAACACGTTTGATCCAAAACTTAATCTATTTGTTCTTTTAGGTTTTGACTTGGATCTCCTACGGAACTTAACACGTTCGACCCAAATCACCTTAAGTTATTAATTCCATTAAATATTAATTTCCATAATTGGTTCCCAGTACTGACGTGGCGAGGCACACGACCTTCTTGGATATGGGAGCAACCACCACCGACTAGACAAAACCTTTTATAGAAAGCTAATATTTAATTTCCTAAAATAACTTTAGGTTAACTAAAAAGAACAATCAAATCACAAGGAAAAGAAAAAAACAAAAGAACACAACATCGAAAAACATATTCGAAATTCTAGAATCGTAAGCCTCTTGTATTTGGTATTATTTCCATAAATAACTAGTATGATGCGGAAAGAAAAATTACTAGTTATACCTTGTAGAAAAACCTCTTGATCTTCTACCGTATTCCTCTTCTAACCTCGGACGTTGTGTAGGCAACGATCTTCCGAGATGAGAACCACCTAGCACCTTCTTCTTCCTTACAAGTTTCGGCCATCAAACTTCTCCTAGGATGAAGAGGTTGCACCACCACCATGCTCCAAGGGATGCTAGAAACAAAGCTTTCTTTCTCTCCTTCTTCTTCTTCTTCTCTAAACTTGATCCGGCCACCATATGAGTCTCCACAAGAAGGATGAGGTTCGGCCATCAAAGAGAAGAAAGGAGGAGAGGATGGCCAGCCACACCAAGGAAGAAAAAGAGAGAGGAAAAATAATAGAGTTGATAGCCACGAAGGCACCTCTACCCTCTCTTTATAATCCTTGGCCTTGGCAAATAAGGAAATTTAAATAAAATTTCCTTAATTCTTTTGCCATTGATAAGGAAAATTTATTTAATTAAAAATAATTTGTTCTCATCAACAATGTGGCCACCACTTTAAACCAAGCAAAGGAAATTTAATTCAATCAAGAATTAAAACTTCCTAATTTGTTTCGGAAATTTTATAAAAATTTCTCTAATAATTTTCCTTCATGATGGTTAATAAAAGGAAATTTTATAAATTAAAATATTTATTTTAAACATATGGATAAAAGAAAGTTATCTTTAAAATTAAAATCTCTTCCAATCTAAAATAAGGAAAGATATCTAATCTTTTCTTAATCTTTCAAAGCTTTATAAAAGAGATATTTAATTTTAAACTCTCTTTAAATTATGAACATGATTAAAAGGAAAGTTTTACCAAAATTAAAATCAACCTTTTAATCTACAAATAAGGAAAGAAATTTAACTCTTCTCTTAATCTTTTGTAGAATCTTATAAAAGGAAAGATTTAAATTTTAAACTCTCTTTTAAATCATGTTATCCACATAAGAAAATTTTAAAAAAATAAAATTCCTTTTATTTTAATAAGGTCGACCACCTAAGCTTGAGTTCAAGGGTCGGCTACATGAATTCACCCATGAACCAAAACATGGTCGGCCTAGCTTGGTCTCCAAGCTAGCTTGGCCCCCCCCTATAGGATGGGTAAGAAGGTGGGTATAGGTGGGCATAGTACTATATAATTAAGAGGCTACGATAGGGACCGAGAGGAATTGATTGGTCTCCGATAAAATTACATCCGTGTTATCTCCGAACACAGACTTAATTTTATCAATAATCATTCCACTAGAGAATTATTATTGAACTACACCTCAATCCCAAATTACATTTTTGGGCTCTTTCTTATTATGAGTGTGTTAGTCTCCCTGTGTTTAAGATAACAATGTCCACTAATTAAGTAAGTTCGATAACTCACTTAATTAATATCTAGCTCAAGAGTAGTACCACCTAACTTCATCGCCATGTCGGACTAAGTCCACCTGAGGGTTTAACATGACAATCCTTTTGAGCTCCTCTTGGGGACATTCTCAACCTAGTATCTCTAGAACACGTTTCTATAATCAACAGACACACTATAAGTGATACCACTTATCGGGCTTATTGATTCATCGAACTAAATCTCACCCAATGATAAATTGAAGAAATAAATATCAAATATATGTGCTTGTTATTATATCGTGATTAAGAGCACACACTTCCATAATAACCGGGGTCTTTGTTTCTTTATAAAATCAGTATAAAAGAAACAACCTCAAATGGTCCCACTCAATACACTCTAAGTGTACTAGGTAATTATACAACAAGATAAACTGATACCTAATTACACTACTACCTTCTAATGGTTTGTTCCTTTCCATTTTGGCCGCGAGCTACTCGCTTATAATTTATAAGGTCTTAACATCATCTTACGCATGTGGCACCACATACTATATTATCTCTGATATAAATTAATTGAACAACAACTAAATGTAGACAATTTGACCAAATGTGATTCTTTATTCATAATGAATGTTTACAAGCTTAGGCTTTACACTCTAACAATCTCCCACTTATACTAAAGACTAAGCTGCCATATCTCTTATCATACATCTGATTCTCAACCCTTCAACATGCCCATCAAAAGCTCTGGCTTAAGGACCTTAGTGAAGGATCTATAGGTCATTACCATGCAATCTAAGTGGCAACAACTTCTCCTCGTTTATCGATTTCGTATTGGGTGGTACTTGCGCTCATCGTGTTTACTTGCCTTATAGACTTATAGACTTTGAGTTTGCTACTGCACCATTATTACAATAAATTGTAATAATCTTTGGACAAACCGTAAATCATATCTAAGTCTATCTTGAGGTTATTGAGTCATTCGGCTTTTATGGCTACCTCGGAGCTTGCCATATACTGCTTCTATGGTGGAGTCCGTAAAACACCTATGCTTATCACTTTTCCATAGTTATGACTTTACCTCCTAAATAAACATAAAACCCCGAGGTTGACTTATTATTGTCCCATCTCGATTGGAAGTCAAAATCCGTGTAACCTGCGAGGACCAAATTAAGCGCCTTGTGGCTAGCATATAATCTACCAGCCCCTCTGGTACTTTTAATATGCTTCGCGGTCCAATGTCCTGTCGAGGTTACTTTGATGTCATAACTATGCCTTGGCAAAGCAGATTTCATCTCGTGCATAGCATACATTAGGTTGTCTAGCTGACAAAGAACGCCCTACATGTCCTCAATCTCCTTTGATGTCATCAGACATCTCTTTAGATAAAGACACTCCATGCTTAAAAGGTAAGAAACCATGGAGTTTTGCATGCTTAAAATTTGCAAGGATTTTCCGATGTATCAAGCTTGGGATAAATAAAATATATTTTTTCTTTCGATCCCTTTATTACTTTGATCTCAAAATATATACATTCTCCCAAGTCCTTATATCGAACAGCCTGGACAACTGCTACCTTAACCATTCCACAACATTTCATATTGTTTCAATCACTGTACGTACCACGTATGGTACAAGAATACTACCACGTTTCCATCACACTTTTTGTTACACAAACTTATCCAAGCGCATTCTCAATAAATCC
This sequence comes from Zingiber officinale, assembly GCF_018446385.1. Classification (NCBI taxonomy): domain Eukaryota; kingdom Viridiplantae; phylum Streptophyta; class Magnoliopsida; order Zingiberales; family Zingiberaceae; genus Zingiber; species Zingiber officinale. Next base: position 47,978,007 of record NC_056002.1, on the reverse strand, counting down.
ATAAAGTCTGATTACTGATAAACCTGATGTTCCAAGACTGTTTCTTCGCTTCACCATGATCATCGAGCCCTCATACAAGATGCTCTTAGCCCTTTGCAATGAACCCTTCTGGTTGCTTTATATGGATGCTTTCATCAAGACTTCCATTAAGGAATGCTGTCTTGACATCCACTTGCCAAATAGATAAAAGAATCCGGATAGACTTAAGCATGACTACCAGTGAAAAAGTTTCCTTTTTCATCAAGCCTTGCTTTGAAAATTACTACCTTCCTTTCTATCCCTCTTTTCCTATTATTGACCTTTTTACACCCAAAGGCTTTTACACCATTTGGTGGTTCTACAAGCTTCCAGATTTTATTAGAATACATATATTCTAATTCTGTTATTCATTACTCTTTGCCAAGATGCTTGCATCTTTATCTTGGAGTACTTTATCATATGACCGGAGATCAGGTTCATGTCCTCCAGGGATCGAATCCAAACCCTCCAAAACATGAACCTATTTAGGCTGCCTAACAACCTCCTCCCACTACTTATTGAAGACAAGAATTGTGTATCATTTGTGATACGTGTTGCGCTTTTCAGTGGTATCTCATCTGCATGCTTGGTACTAGGTTAGACATGTCCTTTATTATTTCCTTAAGAACAAATTTATGAGTACGTGGTT